>NW_007254978.1:80064-183774 GCF_000164805.1 Carlito syrichta | reverse complement strand
AATGACCACAGTGGCTATGGCTATGAGAACTCACACACTTCCCCCTATGACCAGCAATAATAGAATTCCTGTGAACTCCAGCTGATGCTGTAATAACGTCCTCCTTTCAAGGATGAGTAATAAACAAAAGACATAAAGAATCTATCTTCAAAAATGCTAAAAGGTACAAAACATTGCAGGAATGAAGGCCACACTAACAGCATAAAAAGAACAGAATCAGAAGAAGACCAAACATTAAAAAAAGTAGACATGCGCTCTCTCTTTGTTGCCCAGGCTGGTTACAAACTCCTGGCCTCAAGTGATCCTTCCTTCTTGAACTCCCAAGGTGCTAAGATTACAAGCATGAGCCACCATGCCTGGCCAAAGAAAAAAAAATTTTTTTTTAAATTGAGAGATAAAGATATCAGGAATCAGAATAGTGGCAAGAGTGGAATGGAATGAACAAAATTAAAAAGAATAAAATGGTAGATATAGAAGACAAACAAAAGGGCTTGACCACAAATATAATAGTACCCTAAAGGAAATAAATAAAACACTAGGTTAGAAAACTATCCTTAAATATTTTTTTTTAAAAAAACTTCACAAATAAAAGATTTGAATTTTACTTAGTTGTTCCGTTACTTCTTTCAAGTCCCAATTCAAGACTGATCTTCCCCAGAAAGTCTTTTTGACTAACTTCACATTGAACTTCATCCTTGCAGCACAAATTGGTCTCTGCTATAACGTGTCTTGTGTTCAATTATGACACTGGCTTTTGTGGCTTTTGCTGCTTTAGTTTGGATAATTAAGTTTTATGAGGACAGAGTTTCATCTTTCTCCTTTTATATCCATTTTTGCATTTTTAATAGACTCTGTAAAGAGTCAGTGTCATGTAAACACTGGCATGAATACATGAAATGCAAATTTTTTTCTAGACTCAATGCAGAGGTCTCTGGGTGCTGGATGGCAGCTTATTCTGTTATGGAGGTTCCCGGTTAGATCTCTGTTACTAATTTACTCTTGCTCTCCTAAAGGTAATTAAATAACTGGAAAGGACAAATATTTGATCAGAGTATTGGGAGTTCAGATGTACTTTTTTCTCCCTTTTGCCATATATTCTAAGTCAATTAAAGGTGCAGTTACTGTCAAGAAGGCAGGACAAGGAGTGAAGGTACTGGAGTTTAGGACATTCAGTGACTCACTAATGCCCACAGATATGTCACTTGATCTTTGTTCCTCTGTAACTTGGGCCTAGAAGAGTCCCTGACTTATTATAGACACTTAATAATTATACTTTGAATGAAAGACTAATGAATCTCACTTTCTTCTTAGGTCAAATGAGGGGCTTGCATTAGCATGATCTCTAGGAATTGCTTTCACCACAAAAATCTAAAATATACCAACTTTCCTGTGATTGGTAAGCATTTATGCTGTGCATTTCAATTGCAGCAACTCTGCAGATGCTTGTTGTTTTTATGGAAGATGCATTTGTCCCCACATGTGCTGTTTACACATTCCATGTAGATTTTAGTGTCCATCCTAACCGGCACAACTTTTGAAAACAGCCAAACAAAAAAATCCAGAGGGCATACTGGAGGATTCTTATAGAAAGCTTATAGCCTGTCTCCTTTGGCTAATTTGCAAAATCATTTTTTAAAATTTTAAACAGAAGGAGGGTGAATCCCTGGGAGAAAACTCATATCTACTAAAGTTCCTTCTGGAGTGAGTTATGAGAAAAAGTCCCAGATGGATTATAGACGAAGGTTAAACTTTGAGACACAATTTATTGAAAAGGTAAAGATAGTAAAATAACAAAAAGTACCCCGAATGCTATGTCCATATGTCCTTTTTGCCCCATGCTTTTCAGTGCTTTAAGGATCTTTGAAAGGCATATGCTCTTCTGTGGAGGCAATGTCACCCAGCTTCCTAAGGAAAATATTTCCCCCTGGAAATAGTTGAAATGACATTCTAATAGGATTCTCCAATTAGACAAAAATGGACAAACTTTAAAGAAGATATTTAATCTTGAAGATCAGTGGGGTTAGCGAAACAGTTTAGGGACAATAGTATCAAAGTATACAGTGGTATTCTGGAAAATATCTGAATGTATAGTGATATTTAATATGTTACTTTACCAATTTGAAGAAGTCTATTATGCTCACATTTTAACATTTCTGAAATCATTTTACAACTAACGAGGGCTTACAATTGCTGTGAGTCAGGTGAGAGATAGGTCCAGTTGTCATCATGTGCACATATGATGACTTAGTTATTATTTTTGATGGTGTATCCTGGCAATTGTAACCTCTCAGTGTTTCAGTCACTACACTTTTTTAAAGACCATTGGGAAAAGACATTTACAACTTGGTTCTTTTCCGAAAAACTTCAATTGACACAACTTGGCAAAATCAAAAAAGCACTTTTATCAAAAAATGCAGAATAGGGGGTGGTGATCTGGAAAAAGTTTTGTAAACAATAATGGAGCAGTCTTTTAAGAAATATGCATCACTGACATGTTGAGGACAGAAAACACAGAGGACAATATATAGAGATATATATGTGTGTATTTTCTAAATATCTCTTCATTAATATCTATTTTTTAGTTTTCTTTCCTTTTTCCCCAAATTCTGACAAATAGGTTATGCATTCACAGAGTTTTCAGTAAGTGCTGTCATCTGTGAACCTAGTGAAGATACTATGATCAGGTGAACTTTGGAGAGTACAATGTTTAGAAAGTCTTCATGGGATTCCTCAAGAAGTGCTTCTGTAAAATTGAGGTATGGTATATGAATACATTAATGGACTCTCCTAATGGCATTTCTGTATCCACACTCTTTACCATGCATCAAAAATTGGAGTCTTTTTTTCTAGCCCTTGAACCTGTGCTAGTCTTGTGACCTACTTTGACCAAAGAAATAAAGTGACAGGCAATGATAGTGTGCCACTTCTGAGCCTAGGCCACAGGGAGACTTAAAACATGTGTTCTTTCTTAGAATGCTGCTATCACCATGCCAATTACCTGAGATGGCTTGATGGAGGATGATGACCATGTGGATCAGAATCCACTTGTCTTATCAACATTGTCTTAGATTACCTTATAGTCAGCTGACCTGCAAGCATGTGAGAGAACTCAACCAAGAACAGCAGAGTAGCTTACCTTACATATAGCTTATTAAAAACATATGCTTGAGCACAACCAAGAACAGTAGAATTGCCCAGCTGATGTGCAGATTCATAAGCACTGAGGATACTTATTGTTTTAAGTCACTTAAATATGGGGTGATTTGTTACACAGCAATAGCTAACTTATACATAGGGACAGTATATGCTTCTCATATAAAAGCATATCAGTCTGAGGTTTGCATCAAGATTCTTTTTCTTAAGCTGTTTTGAATCTTTTGAATCCCACATATCCATCTATTTCTGCATATCCCAGGAGCAGAGGCAATGAAATTCTATATGACAGGCTGCTTTTGAGATATTTTCAACTTAGTTGGAATCAGAATTCTCCATAAATGTTGTGAGACAGCTTGTTGAAGTGAGATTTCCTGCTCAGTTTCTTTTTTTAAAAGATAGGGAGAAAAAGAAAGAAAAAAATAATGATTTTTGGTTGGAGATCATTTTGTGCTGGTCACATTTTGGACATTGAGTTGAGGGAAACTAACATGCAAGGATCTTCAAGTCCTTTAGAAACTTTGGCTAAGTCTTAAACAACCTGAAAATTCTTAAGATTAAATGTTGGAAGTGTGATTCTAAATTAATAACACTGACATCACAAATTGCTCCCACAAATCCATCTCTCACTCCCCGTAAATATTCTGTTTACAGATTGCTCTATCTTCTTGTGGCTGTTTTTCATTTAAGTTGTATATGTTCTTTTACTATCATGTTTGTTAATTATTGGAAGATTGTCTCCATTTTTTTTCAGGCTCACACTAAAAGGTGAGTTTTAACCAACTTGCTATAGGGTTAATATTTTACATTTCAATTTTCCAATTCAAACCAGGGAACCAGAGAAGGGTATGAATAAAACTTAAGCTATAGGTGCACATTTAGAAAAAAGAAAGAGCAAATGATGAATATGTATGAAACATTTAAAATGCCATATTTATGAGGAAAGGAAAAATATTGGAGCCTCACTTTCCCTTTACATATTTTCAAAACACTACATGGGATTGAATGGGCCCAAGTGAAAAGTAAAACTTTGTTGAGTATGGTGGGTGTTTAAGTGTGTCAGTACAGTGAGAAGTTGGCAATGCACATCCTCTGGGGCTTGTGGGTAGGACACACAGAAGTCTTGGAAACAAAGAAAGATATGAATTCTCTCATGCCTGATTTTCAAAGGGACATTATGCAGAAGGTTTGCCATCTTTATGTGTACCAATTTATTTTATCCTAGAGGCCAAGAGAGCAAAGGCCACAAGTTGTCCCTTGATGGTCTAGAATGCATGCTTGCATATGAGGTGTGACAATTAAGTTCACAAACTTGCCACCATGCCCTTATGTTGGCAACACTGTACAGACAACTTGGTAAGGCTTCATAACCTTGGTTTATCACGGTCTCACAGTTGTGTTCCTGTCAACATGTGGTGATGTCTTGCCGGGTGGCATTCATTATTGTTGCTGCCTGTTTTTGTGTGCAATCACGAGAATGTCAGAACTTGAATTAGAACAATGAACAAATATTAAATTTCTTGTTAAACTTGGCAAGAATGGAAGTAAAATCAGGGACATGTTAGTCCAAGTTTATAGGAATAATGCCATGAAGAAAATGGCAATATACAAATGGATTAAACATTTTTTCTGGGAGATAGAAAGCATCACTGATGAAGACAGGTCAGGACAACCAGTAATGAGCAGAACTGTTGAAAACATTGCAAAAATTTCTTTAAAATGTGCATCAAAATTGTCAACTGACTATGAGAATCATAGCAGACCAAATAAACATTGATAGAGAAAGAGTTCAGAAAATCTTAACTGCAAATTTTGGCATGAGAAAGTTGTGTGCCAAAATGGTCCTGAAGGAGCTCTTACATCACAATAATGCACCAGCTTTCACAGCACTGTGTGAGGGAGTTTTTAGCCAGTAAACAAATAACTGTATTGGAATACCCTCCCTAGTCTGTTGATCTGGCCCCCAAAGATTTTCTCTTTACCCAAAGGCAAAGGAAATATTGAAAGGAAGACATTTTGATGACATTCAGGACATTAAGAATCATAAAATGATAGTGCTGATAAATATTCCAGAAAAAGAGTTCCAAAATAGCTTAAATGGGTGGACTAGGTGCTGGCATCAGTGTGTAGCTTCCCAAGGGAAGTACTTCGAAGTAGACTGTAGTGATATTCAGCAATGAGGTATGTAGTACTTTTTTTGGGTGAGTTTGTGAACTTAATTGGCAGATGTCATACATCTCTACAGTAGTATCTGTGCTGCCTCTGTCTGCTCTACACCAAAGCCAAGTGAAGGTGATGTGAAAGGGAAGAAAGATAAATTCCAGAAGATAAATTCAACTGTATTTATCTTAATTTGTCTAGCATTTATTTCACCCACTCTATGCTCAGGCCTGTATTAGGCCCCCAGGCATTGAAGCAAGAAATGGAAGAGAAAGGGGCTATCTTCTCCAACCCAATGATTCCATGTCTTAGTGTCCAAACCATGAAAAACTATACAAGGGCACAGGAGACAGGGACAGGAGAGTTATTGTTCATTACAAAGGTTTGAGTTAAATAAGGTATGCCTACCTGTTCCTTGGGAGTCCCTGCAGTGGGAAACATGAATGACATAGAGCCATGTAGTCATATAGAAAAGTCTGTATTATATGTGGTTGAATAGAAACATACAGATTAAAAAAAAAAAACAACTTCAAGTTATGACCTACAATGTAAATGTAATACCACTTAATATCACTATAAACCAACTTAAAAATTCTATACATTTCTGCCCTGTAAGTATAAGATTTATAGCAAAGGACTAGGGAGGTGTACACAAAATAGTTACCTTGGTGAAGTCGCTGAGATGTGGAGAAGGGCTGGTTAGGAAGTGTGTGGTATCTTGTTACTATAGTAAATTTATAACAAATTTATGTGATACATTTATGCAATTGACTTAAGTAAACTATTTAAATAATGAAAATAAGTAAACTGTGGACATTTATTTACCAGCATTCCCCATATGAATACATACAGCATGTATACAAAAACAAAGGCATTCACCTTTGGATTCCTTATTTTCTAGTTGGAGAAATAAGACTCATAAATATATTTCATGCCTTAATAAAATGAAGTATAATCTTTTCTTGATTTCTATGAAATGTTTATTTTTGGTTCTTCACCCCATCTCTCTTTATTCTTTTCCCCTTTCCTGATTTTTCTTCATTCTCAATTCCATTAATGTGAGTGTTCTCTAAGGTGAGTCAGGAACCCCCTCACCCTCTTTCTGGGAACTTTCACCCATTCTCTCAAAATCAAAGATAACCACTATCAGGATGATTTAGCCTCTATTTCCAGCTTCATTCTTTCCCACTATGTTGGATATCTCTTCTTGCATGTTTGACATCACTATTGGTTAAGCTTTTCTAAACCAAAATTTATTTGTCCCTTTATTTTCAATGGGTTATTTATATTCACTTCTTGATTTCTTCCAAAGACATTGTCATTTTTGTCACTAGACTTAGAAGCCTAGTGTATTGGTAACTTCTCCTTTTCCATCCTCCTTACCATTCATAATGTTTCATTCAGCCTTCTTTTCTGACATTTTTTAAGTCCATGGTTTCACCTTGATCCTAGTCAATTAAGGCTGCTATAGCAAATGCATTGGGTTATTTGATCAATAAATATTTATTTCTCACAGTCCTGGATACTGGAAGTATGAGAACAGGGTGCCTGCATGATCATGTTCTGATGAGGGACCTTTTCCAGGCTGTAGACTGCTGACTGCTGATTCTTCCTTATATTCTCATGTGGCAGAGAACAGAAAGAGAGAGGAAGCAAACTCTCTTCTGTCCTTTTTTTATAAAGACACCAATCCCATTCAGGAGAGTTCTACCATCATGATCTAATTACCTCCCAAATGTTACACCTCCAAATATCATATATTGAAGACTGGGTTTCAACATATGAATTTTAGGGAGGCATAACTATTCAGCTTTTAGTGATCACCACTTGTACATTTCCTTATTGTATTCTCTCAACTAAAACACAACGTAAGGCAAAGTTGAAAACTAAGCAGGGTTCTCTCCCAGGGGGCTGTGTATCCCAATGTCTGCAGCCTGCTCTTCACACAGAGTTTGGCCATCACCACAGCTGGGGCATCACAGCAGCTGGTCAGCCACTGCACCTGCAGACACAACAGCCACTAGCACTGCCACAGCCTCCGTGGCAGCCATAGCACATCACGCTACCCGTGCCTGTGGTGAATCACGACATCATTCCTTGAAGCCCTGCAGGCAAGATCTGCTGGGATCACTGCCACCTCTGTTGCCACCATGACGTCCTGCCAGCCGTGGTTCTCCTCCCGTGTTCCCTGAGGCAAGATACAATCTCGGCCTCTGCCCCACTCCAGCTCCACCCACTCTGGGGGGAGCAGCTGAGATAGCACCCCTGCTGGCGATTCAAGGGAACAACACCAAAATGGGAAAAAGCTTGATAAACAGAGACCAGATCTGAGTGGTGAACTGACATTGATCTGAACTGTTCTTCACAGCAGGCCAGGGGCAACTGATCCTAACAATGAACTAATTTACCAACTAGAGAAGACAGCTAGAAATCAGAGCTGAAAGGACATTGGGCTTAAACAAAAAGTGCTCGATTGGTTCTGTTAGTTTAATGACTTGATGCTATTCCTACTGTTTTGTTCCTTTTTTTATTTTCCTCTTCCTTTTCTTCTCTTTTCTGCCCTCTGTAAACCATACCTTTGTATAGAGGAACAGAACACCAAGAAGGTGGTTGGTTAGCTTGTATGTTAGCATCATTGTATGTTTTATTATTTTTTGTATGGGAGTTGGTTAGTATGTAGCCGTGGTCTATTGCTTTTATCTGTGTCAGTTTAGGTCTCTTGCTCCATTTGTTGGTACACTCGTCTTTTTCCCCCTTACTACTCTCTATGCTCCATTCTCTTCCCTCTGCTAACCACATTTTATTTCAGGGAGTAAACCTACAGCCCCATTGCACGGACAGATTCCAAGGCAGTGGGAAGTGGGTTTCAGATTATCCATACACCTGTCAGCGAAAACCAGGATCTGCAGATAGATTTTAAAGCATAGCTCCCCCCTTAAGTAAATATCAAAACTGCAAAATGGACCACCCCCAACCTACAGTGCAACTCCAGAATTGAACAAAGTAAGAGGGCATATATAAAGAATAGGAGATTGAACAAACAGAAGTAAAAGCAATCCCTCTACCACTGAATAACAGCATTAAAGAAGATGGTGACGTGAAGGGAAGGAAAAAGTAGGGAAAGGGGAAAAAACCATAAAATAAAAAAAACCAAAAGAAGAATATAGGTCTCACACAGATCCCTGGGAGATCAGACACTGAGAAAACAGATTCCAGAACACAAACAATGAAGATACCCCAGAATGACTGGTCACATACAACAAACTCAGACATCCATACATTAATAGAGATAATTTAAAAAATTGAGGAGAGACAAGAGGAAAACAGGAGGGAACTGATGTCAGAAATGACAGCAGTAAAGAATACTGTGATGAAAATAAATAACAAACTAATAAGCATAGAAAGCAGAATTAACCAAGCAGAAGAAAGAATCTCAGAGCTCGAATACTAAAACACAGGACTAACCCAAACTGTCAAAAAAATAGAAAAGAGGCTAAAAAAAGACAGAACAAAACCTTCAAGAGATGAATGATCACTTCAAGAGACCGGACCTAAGAGTAATTGGCCTTCCTGAGGCAGAGAGAGAAACAGAGGTCACACTGGAACAAACATTTCATGAAATCATTCAAGAAAACTTCCCTCATCTCATCAAGGATGAAAAATTTCAAACACAAGAGATCCAGAGAACCCCTGCAAGACAACAAATGAGAAGACCAACACCCAGACATATAATAATTGGCCTAAACAAAGTAGGTATAAAAGAAAAAATTCTAAAGGCGGCAAGAGAAAAAGGTCAGACTACTTACCAGGGCAGACCAGTTAGAATAGCAGCAGATTTATCTTCAGAAACCCTCCAGGCTAGGAGAGCCTGGAGCCCTATCTTCAAAGTTCTAAAAGATAAACAATTTCAACCAAGAATAACCTACCCAGCCAAAATAAGTTTCATCAGTGAGGGAGAATTGAAATCTTTCCCAGATATCCAATCCCTAAGAACCTACGCTGCCACCAGACCACCTCTACAAGAAACACTTAAGAAAGTATTGAACACAGAAGAAAAAGAAAAAAGAACAAAAATGTTCTTCACTAGAATACAGGCAAAATATTTAAAACACACATGATCCAACTCTAAAAGCAAAAGAAAAACAACACACAAACAGTAAGAACAACAACTCTGTAAGAACATTATGATAGGGATCAACTCTCACATATCAATAATTAGTTTGAATGTGAATGGACTAAATGCACCACTGAAAAGACATAGAATAGCAAAATGGATAAGATATCACCAGGCAACAATCTATTGCCTTCAAGAGACTCACCTCACTAGAAAGGACACTCACAAACTCAAAGCAAGAGGATGGTAAACAAATTTTCAGGTGAATGGAACACAAAAGAAAGGAGGAGAAACAATCTTAATCTCAGACAAAATACCCCTTAAGCTATCAAAAATTTTAAAAGATACAGAAGGCCACTACATAATGATAAAAAGTTCACTCCATCAAGAGGAAATATCCATCCTAAACATATATGCACCCAACATAGGAGCACAAACTTTCATAAAGCTCCTAGGCAAACTAAAAAAAGACATCGACTCCAATACCATAATAGCTGATGACTTTAATACCCTACTCACAACCCTAGACAGATCATCAGGACAAAAAATCAGCAATGAGATCCGAAACCTCAATGTGACTCTTGATCAAATGGACTTAATTAATACCTACAGAACCCTCCATCCAAAGACCACAGAATATACACTCTACTCATCATCGCATGGAACGTACTCTAAGATCAACCACATACTTGGCCATAAATCAACCATAAGCAAATTTAAAAGGACTGAAATTTTGCCATGCACCTTCTCAGACCACAGTGGAATAAAAATAAACATTAACACCAACAATGTCCCCCCAAAACCCACAAAGACATGGACACTAAACAGTATGATGCTAAACAACTCCTGGATCAATGATGAAATCAAAACAGAGATCAAAAGATACCTGGGCCTTCGGGAGGCTGAGGTGAGTGGATTGCCTGAGCCCGCGGGTTCGAGACCCGCCTGGGCAGCGAGACCTCACGCTACAATAAAATCAAAAAAATCAGCCAAGTGTGGTAGTGCATGCCTGTAATACCAGCTACTTGGAAGGCTGAGGCGGAAGGATCGCCGGAGCCCAGCAAGTCAAGGCTGCCGTGGCCGGGAGCGGCCACTGCACTCCAGTCTGGGTGACCTAGTGAGACTCCAACTCAAAAAAAAAAGATACCTGGAAACAAATGAAAATAAAGAAACATCTTACCAAAATCTCCGGGATGCTGTGAAAGCTGTAGTAAGAGGAGAATCTATATCCCTACAAACGCACATGAAGAAAATGGAAGGATCACAAATTAACAGCCTAACAAGCCACCTAAGGAAGCTGGAAAAGCAAGACCATGAAAACCCTAATTTCAGCAGAAGAATCCAGATCACCAAAATGAAAGCCCAAATCCAGGACATAGAAGACAAAAAGATAATACAAGAAATCAATGAAACAAAAAGCTGGTTCTTCGAAAGGATAAACAAGATCGATGGTCCCCTAGCTAGACTGACCGAGAAAAAGAAAGAAAAAGCCCAAATAAACACAATCAGAAACACAAAAGATGAAGTCACATCTGAAGTCACATCTGATCCTGAAGAACTACAAATGATCATTAGAGACTACTATGTACACTTGTATGGAAACAAACTTGATAACCCTTCAGAAATGGAGGACTTTCTGTCATCACACAACCTACCTAGGTTGAAACAAGAAGAAATTGAGACTCTAAATAGAACAATAACAATCAAGGAAATTGACTACATAATAAGAAAACTAACTACAAAAAAAAGCACTGGACCAGATGCCTTTCCAGCAGAATTCTACAAGACATTTAGGGAGGAGCTGATACCAATCCTACTGAAGGTATTCCAGGCAATTCAGAAAGATGGAACTCTCCCCAAATCATTTTACGAAGCTAACATCACATTAATACCCAAGCCAGGTAATTCCAACAAAGAAAGAGAGCTACAGACCAATATCTTTGATGAACATAGATGCTAAAATTCTCAACAAGATCCTAGCGAACTGGATTCAACAACACATTTCAAAAATCATCCATCATGACCAAGTAGGCTTCATCCCTGGGATGCAAGGCTGGTTCAACATTTGTAAAACAATAAATGTAATTAAATACATCAACAGATTTCAAAACAAAAACTACATGATCATATCATTAGATGCATAAAAAGTTTTTGATAAAATCCAGCACCCCTTCTTGATAAAAAACGTCGAACATCTAGGCATATGGGGAACATATCTCAAAATAGTAAAAGCCATCTATGAGAAACCCACAGCCAGCATACTCCTAAATGGACAAAAACTGGAACCATTTCCCCTGAAAACTGAAACAAGACTAGGATGTTCACTCTCATCCCTCCTGTTCAATATAGTATTAGAAGTCCTGGCTAGAGCAATCAGAGAAGAGAAGGCAATCAGGAGTATCCAAATAGGAAAAGAGGAAGTCAAGCTATCTCTCTTTGTAGATGACATGATTGTATACCTTGAAAACCCAAGAGAATCTGTCAAAAACCTCCTTACACTGATAAAGGACTTTGGCAAAGTCTCAGGATATAAAATAAATGTGCAAAAGACAATCGCATTTCTTTACACCAATAATAAACAAACAGAAACCCAAATAAAAACCACAATTTCATTCACAATAACCACAAAAAAAAATGAAATACCTTGGCATCTTCCTAACCAGAAATGTGAAAGACCTTTACAGTGAAAACTACAAAACACTGCTCAAAGAAATCAAAGATGACACAAACAAGTGGAAAAATATCCCATGCTCATGGATTGGAAGAATCAACATTGTGAAGATGTCCATTTTACCTAAGGCAATCTACAAATTTAATGCAATACCCATCAAATTACCAGCAACATTCTCCTCAGACCTAGAAAAAACAACACAGGAATTCATATGGAAACACAAACGACCAACAATAGCCAGAACAATCCTCAGCAAAAAAACCTAAGCAGGCGGTATCACATTACCAAATTTCAAACTTTACTATAAAGCTGCAATAATCAAAACAGCTTGATATTGGTACAGGAACAGGCATATAGACCAATGGAATAGAATTGAGATTCTAGAAGCAAAACCTCGATTTCTCAACCAACTCATCTTTGATAAAGCCTCTACCACCTACCACTAGGGAGAGGAGAACCTATTCAGTAAATGATACTGGGAAAACTGGATGACCACATGCAGAAGATTGAAACAGGACCCCTATCTATCCCCATACACAAAAATTAACTCTAAATAGATCAGAGACTTAAATATAAAATCTCCAACCATAATAACCTTAGAAAATGAAGGACATACCCTCATGGAAATTGGAACTGGCATCCAATTCCTGAACAAAACCCGAAACCCACAGGCCATAAGAGATAAGATAGACAAGTGGGACCTCATTAAACTGACACACTTCTGCAAAGCCAAAGAAACAATCAAGAGAGCAGGGAGACATCCTACAGACTGGGAAAAAGTACTTGCCAACTCCAGGTCTGACAAAGGCTTAACATCTTGGATCTGCAAGGAACTCAAACATGCTGAAAAGAAAAAAACAAACAACCCCATTATAAAATGGGCAAAAGATATGAACAGACACTTCTCAAAGGAAGACATCCGAGCAGCCAAAGGACACATGAAGAAAATGTTCAACCTCACTAATCATCAGGGAGACGCAAATCAAAACCATTCTGAGATACCACCTAGCTCCAGTCAGAATGGCGATTATCAATAACTCAAAAAATAACAGTTGCTGGAGAGGGTGTGGCGAAAAAGAAACACTTCTACACTGTGGTGGGAGTGCAAACTAGTGCAACCTCTGTGGAAAACAGTATGGTGATTCCTAAAAGCTCTAAATATTGACCTCCCATATGTCCCTGCAATCCTCCTACTGGGAATATACCCTGAAGAACTCAAATCACGCTATAGAAAAGATACCTGCACACGTATGTTTATCACAGCATTGTTCACAATAGCAAGAACCTGGAAGCAACCATGCTGCCCATCAAAAGAGGACTGGATTACAAAAATATGGTACATATACGTGATGGAATACTACACAGTCAAAAAAAAGAAAAAAAATCATGAATTTCGCAGCAACCTGGATGGAACTAGAGTCTATAATACTGAGTGACTTCTCACAGAAACAAATATCTGAGTATCACATGTTCTCACTCATATAGTGGACCTTGAACATCCAACATAATACTATGAGAAAATGACTGACAGTGGTGGGAAACTATGGGGGAGGGGAGGGAGATGGTATTAATGGTAGTAAATATCTGTCTGGGGATGGGGAGACACCTTTTATCAACAAGGGTGACTGAACGAAGCATATTTGCATACCTAACCCTTAACTGGACCCCACAAAATCATAATAAAAAAATATTGATTAAAAAAAAAGGAAATAAAAGAGAGTAAAGGGTTAAATATTAGGAATGAGACCTGGGTTATTTAGCTAGGTTAGGCAATCACTCTGTAGAGATGACATTTGAGCTGAGAATTAAATGAAAATTTAGACAACCATGTAAAGAGCTGAGAGAAGTTTGCAGATGTAGAGAAGTTCAGGTGAAAAGTCTTGGAAGTTTGGCATGTTTGAAAGAAAACCATTCTATCTGGAGCATCCTGAAATCAAGGTGAGCTGAGTTCAGCTCAAGCGGAGTCCTCTAAACTATATTAAGCATGTGTTACTTTATTCTAATGATATTACATAGTAGGTTGTTTAAGCAAAAGATTGATACAATCTCATTTAAGAGTTCAAGACCATTTTGAAGGCTGGATGAAAAATTTGCAATAGAAAAATGTAAGAAAGCTTAGATGCCTGGATGGGCATAGAATAGTAATGAAAAAAGGTCATGTTTAGAATGCTCCTGGGGGCTTTACTGGCTTGATGACAAATGAGATGTGGGCTAGGAGAAAAACAGAGAAATCACAAATGATTCTTCAGAGTTTGAACTATGTATTCTGATGATAGGTATTGCTGTTATTGAAATAGTAGGGCCTGAGGGTTGGTCCTCAGGTTGGTCCTATTTTGGATAGATTTAAGTTTGATATCCTAATTAGATATCCAGAAAATATTTTAAATCGAGTTTGAATTCAAGAGAAAATATTGAGCCTGGACATACATGTTGGTGAAACATCAACATAAAAATGATACTTAAGTCACAGAATTGCAGGAGATCAAGCAAAAAAGAGCATTTGGTAGAGAAGGGGAATTAAGAAAACAAAAACTTAGAAGACAAACGAAGAGGAACTAGCAAAGGAGAACAAGAAGATAAGTGTCAGTGGAGTCAGAATAAACTTACAGAGGTGGTGTCCCAGAGGCTCTGAAATGACAGGGTTTCAATGTTTCAAGAAGATCAAGCTCAATCAGTAAGGCTGCTGAAAGGCCAAGTAAGATGAGAATTAAGAATGGCGCAGTAGGCAAGACGGAGATGAGAGGTTGCCTTCATAGGAGTTGCTAGTGGAGAGAAGCAACAAGGATCCGGGAAGACTGGGTTAAGAAAAAGCAACAGTGAAGAGTGAAGTTGTGAGTGTTGCTTTATCCAGTCTGCTCCACAAAATGTTGACTGTAAACGTGAGATCCACTAGGTCTTTGCTTGCCAGGTCATGCTCTTTGTACATTACTCAACCAGTGTGTTAAAGAATAGGAATTCTTAGGTGTGGTTATACAGGAAGAGTTACTTCCTTTTAGACTCTGAAATAAAAATGAACGTGGATTATCCAGAGACACATATGCCCTGCTACAGTCTCTGTCCTTTCAAAAACAGTCTTCTCTCATCATTGGATGAATGTCTCAGGAGCATACAAGTTCAATATATTTTGGTTTATAATGAAGTGAATTGCATTCATATATTAGCTCTCAATTACTTTGCTGCTGAATATCCCACTTTCTATTTTATTCTTTACTTTCATATTTTCTTAAACATATGCACGATAACTTTTACATGTTTCCTTTGAAATGAAAACAAATATTTTCTAGATTACACAGCTGTCTAAGTTATAAATAGCAGAAACCAGAATTTTAAGACCCATATTACTAGGTTAATACATGGGTTATTTTTAAAGAGTATCCGAGATCATGCTGTCATGTTATCACTATTTATCAAATTCATTCACATTATTTTTATTTAACAAAATGGTTTTGCATAAGTTTTGCAGTTTCCAGACTCTCACTTTGCCACTACCAACTTTGTTAATTGTGAAATCTCATGTCCATATAGAAAATTACATAGCATAGTTAATCAATTACTGTGGAAACTATTAGAATGTCTTCCTTCATTAAGCAAATCTTAAAAATTAATGAACAATAACTTTAAGAAAAATTACTCCAAAAAAGTTGTGGCTGTTAGCTAATAATGGCTAAAATTATAATGTATTTATATCAGTCACTATTTTTAAATATATTAACATGTTTAGCTCTTATAACAATTTTATGGGTTAGTACTATTATCATTTACACTTTAAGAAACCATTTAAAAATATTTAAAAGCATTCTGCTCTACTTAACAAGACCTGCTCTCAGGAAAACTATTTTGTCATAGACTGACCTGATTGGGTTTATCAGAGCCTAACCTAACTAGAGGAAGAAAAATGTCCAACTTCAGCTGGCTGTACTCTTCTACATGGGGGAAAGGAAATACCCAGCTCCAACTGTCTCTAGCTATCTACATGGGGGAAGGAAAATACAAAATTCCAGCCCCTTCCAGCCATCTTATTCCACCTAAGGGGAGGACAGAGAAGCACTGTAGAAGTTCACAGTCCAGAAACACATGTTACCAAAAGACTAAGACCTAATCATGAGACTATAGAATGCTTTTTCTGTCCCCATATCTTCCTGCCATACCATTAAATGTCTATCTACTGGAATGTCTTTCACCTAGGACATCATGTCCAGATTTCAACAAAAAATTACCAGTCTAAAAGGCACAAAAGCACAGTTTGAAGACACTGAGCAAGCATCAGAACCAGTGTGAAAGATGGCAAGTATCTTTATATTATCAGACTTAGAATTTAAAACAACCAAGATTAATATGTTAGGGATTCTACTGAAAAAACAACAACAGCAAACAAGAACAGATAGGCAATGTAAAATAGATACAAATTCTAAAACAGTATAAAAAAGAAATGCCAGAGATAAAAAACATTGTAACAGAATGAATAATACCTTTGATGAGTTCATTAGTAGACTGGATACATTTGAGGAAAGAATCTCAACAGCACTACCAATCTATTGCATATAATTGACTTTTATAAGCTACTTCACCAAACAACAGCATATTACAATTCTTCTCAAGATCACATAAAGCACTCAAGATGGACCACATTTCAGGCAATAACACACACCCTAACAAGTTTTTTTTTTTGAGTTGGAGTCTCACTCTGTCACCCAGATTGGAGTGTAGCGGCCGCTCCCAGCCACCGCAGCCTCGACCTGCTGGGCTCCGGCGATCCTTCCGCCTCAGCCTTCCAAGTAGCTGGAATCACAGACACGCGCTACCACGCCCGGCTAATTTTTTGATTTATTGTAGAGATGAGGTCTCGCAGCCCAGGCGGGTCTCAAACCCGCGGGCTCAGGCAATCCACTCACCTCAGCCTCCCAAAGACGTGGGATTACAGGCTGAGCCACCGAGCCTGGCTAACAAGTTTTTAAAATTAGATCATACAATGTCTGCTCTCAGACCACAATGGGATTAAACAAGAAATCAATGGCAGAAAGTCCCCCAAAAAACTTAGAGATCAAAAAACTTACTTCTAAATAACAACTGAATAAAACAAAGAAAACAAAACTCGCAAGAGAAATTTTAAAATACTACAAACCAAATAAAAATGGAGATACAACTTATAAAAATTTTTGTAATACAGAAAAAGTTGTGCCTACAGAAAAAAATTATAACATTAAATTCATATATTAGAAAAGAAGAAAAATTTAAAATTAATAAGCTAAGATCCTGCTACAGAAACCTAGTTTAAAAGAACAAATTAAATCTAAAGTAAGCAGAAGAAAAGAAATAATAAAAATTAGAGCATAAATCAATGAAATTTAAAAAAGGAAATCAATAGAAAAAAATTAAAGAAACAAAAAGTTGTTTCTTTGAAAAGACCAATAAAAGTTATAAGCCTCTAGCTAAGCTAATTAAAACAGTAAGAAAGAATACATAAATTACTAATATCAGAAATAAAGAATGAAACAGCACTGCAAATCACATGGACTTTTTTGGTTTTTAAGATGTGGAGTACAATTCAGTATTAGGTATACAAGTCACATGGACTTTAAAGGATAATAAAATAATGCTATGACCACAGATTTGATAGCCTAGATAAAATGGACCAATTTTTTGAAAGACAAAATCTTCCAAAATTCACACAAGATAAAATAAACAATCTGAATAGGTCTGCATCTTGGTCTTCTCAGGTTTCTATAACAAAATATTATAGACTAGCTGGCTTCAAAACAACAAAACTTCTCACAGTTCTGGAGGCTGGAAAGTCCAAAATCTAGGTGCCTGCAGATCTGGTGTCTAGTGAATTGGCCATCTTTTCACTGTAACTTCACATTGCAAAAGAGGTAAGGGATCTCTCTGAAGTCTCTTTTATAATGATACCAGCCCTGTTAATGAGGGCTTTCCCCTTAGGCCTGAATTACCTTCCAAAGTCTCTCATCTTAATATCGTCACCTTGGGGTTAGGATTTCAATACATAAATTTGAGGGGGACAAAAACATTCAGGTTATGAAGGACTACACCAATTAAAGAAATTGAATGCAAAATTAATAACCTTCTAAGATGGAAACCACCAGGCTCAGATGGATTCCCTGGTGAACTTCATCAAATCTTAAAAAAAAAAAAAAGTACCAATTATCTGCATTCTCTTTAAGAAGATAGAATCAGAGGAGAATACTTCTAAACTCATTTTATATGACAAAAATTACCATAATACCAAGACAAGAAAGCTGGAGACCAATTTCTCTTATAAAAAATAAGTGCAAAAATTATCAGCAATATATTAGTAATGAAATCCAACAATGTACAAAAATAATTGTACACTATGACCAAATGAGATTTATCCTAAGTATGCAAGGCTGGTTCAACATTCAGAAATCAATTAATTTACTCTTTCACATCAACAGACCAAAGAAGACAAATTGCATAATTATATCCATAAATGCAGAAGCTGCATTTGACAAATTTCAACACCCATTCATAGTAAAAGTTTTCAGTAAACTAAGAATTTTCAGTAAACTAAGAATATTGTGAGCGAACATCCTCAACTTGATAAAGAATGTCTACAGAAAAAAAAACAGTGCAGTTAACATCATACATAATGGTGAGAAACTTAAGGCTTTCTCACTAAGGTCAGCAACAAGCAAAGATGTTGCCTCTCACCACTGTTTCCCAACATTGTACTGGAAGTTCTAGCTAATGCAATAAAACAGAAAAATGAAAATTAAGGGTCTACAGATTGTTTAAGGAAGAATGAAAACTGGTTTTGTTCACAGATGTCACAGGGATGGGAATATATGGGAATTCTCTGTACTTTCTGTTCTATTTTGCTATGAACCTAAAACCGCTTTTAAAAATAAAGTTTAATCATTCCAATTTTTAAAAGTTATAAGCTATAACAAACTTGGAAAAATTAGAACTTAGAAAAATTAAAGTCCCAAACGCCAATTTAAAGCAATTGTGTTGTAATTTGACTCTGGAAAATGACAGTCATCATTTTTTACTTGAACAATACCATGGATCAAAACGGTTCTTATTTGTATCCCACATGGTGACCTTAATTGTCGCACCTTCCCTTTTTATTTAACTTACATTTTGCATTGTTTAATGTTTTCCAATATAGGAACCAGACATCAAACCCAAATAGGTAGGTTTTCAAACATAGTAGTATATTACAAGTTGAATTCTTTCAATACTAATAAAGGTGATGTTAGTGGATAAAGAATAGATTTGATGAGATTAATATAGTAAATCCACTACATACGAACTTGAAAGTTACAAACTTTGAAAGACGCGAATATGTGTTCCCATGTCCAATCACTTAGGTTAGTTCACATATCTGGCATACACTGTCACGTGCATCCATCCTCAATAAATGGTTGTGCTTTTGTGTACTTTGCTATACAGTTCCGTATAGAGTACAGTAGTACAGTATCTTTATTTCAAGCTCAGAATGTCTGGAAGCAAGCATAAAAGCAGTTAGTCGGTACTGCTAAGAAGCATCAGGTGATAATGATGGAAACAAAAGTGAAATAATTAAGAGAGTGGAAGAAGGTGCAAAGATGGTTGATATTGCCTGTTCTTATAACATGAGTCATTCAGCCACCAGCATGATTTTAAAGAACAAGGACAAGATGTGGAAATATGTGAAGTGTACTATACCAGTAATGTCAACAATAATGTTAAAGAAGCATGGCAAAATGATGGAGGAGACGGAGAAACTTCTCAGCGTGTGGATGTAGCATCAGTATCAGCATAGAGTCCTCCTCAGCTTAATGCTGATTCAAGAGAAAGCTAAAGTTGACCATGAATGAGGGGGTAGCCCAGAGCATTGTTTCATGAAGACTTGAAGAAGAAACACTGTAAAGAATCAGAGGGTGCGTCTTTTAATGCCAGCCATGGCCATTTTCATTGGTTCAAGGCTAGAGCCAACATTCACAATGTTCAAGTACGTGGCAAGGCAGTGAGTGCAGAAACAATAGCTGTCCAAGAATTTCCTGAAATTCTTTGAGAAGTTATTGATGAAGGCATATATTTTCCTGAGCAGGATTTTAATGTGGATGAGACAGGACTATACTGGAAGAGGACGCCTGGCCGAAGTTACACCAGTAAGGGGAAAAAGTTACCGCTAGGCAACAAAGCAGCAAAGGACAGGCAAATTCTGTTGTTGGGTGGTAACACTTCTGGTGGTAGGAAGCTGATGCCTCTCTCAGTTTATCATTCAAAGAACTCAAGAGCCCCTAAAAAGTTGATGGGCTCTCTTACTTTTGTGTGGAAGAATCACCTAAAGCCTGGGTTACGCAGGCCATTTTCCAGGACTGTTTTTTCCCACCACTTTATTCCAGAGAGAGGAATATTGCTTGGAGAAGTACATCACATTCAACATTCTTTTGCTGCTCATCAATGCTCTGGGCTACCCCCTTATTCATGGTCAACTTTCAGCCCAATGTCAAAGTCATCTGTCACTGGATACTATGTCACTCATCCAACCTGTGGTCCAGGGAGTTATGGTGACTTTAAGAAACATTATTTGCATCACACTTTTTTTTTTAGAGACGTGGGGTATGATTCAGGGGTAGGTATACAAATGTTCATCATGCAGATACTTTTGTTGATGATGTGTGCCCCTCTCTACCCTGGAAGTTTCCCTTAACTGCCAATCCCACCTCCCCCTGGCAGTTTCCCATTACTGCCAGTCGCTTTCTTATAGTATTATGATAACTGTTCAAGGTCCACTTATGAGTTAGACCATATGGTACTCTGTTCTTTGTTTCTGTGATAGATCACTGGGTATGATTGACTCTAAATCCATCCCAGCTGCTGCAAAGTTCATATGTTTGTCCTTTTTTATGGCTACATAATATTCCATTGTGTATATGTACCATTTTTTTAATCCAGTCCAGCTTCGATGGGCAGCATGGTTGGTTCCATGTTTTTGCTGTTGTGAATAGAGCTGCAACATATGTCACACTTTTTGTCAGGCAGTAAAGACAAATGATGAATCAGAAACAACCTTGCGACAATTTTGAAAGGACTATAACATCTACAAGGCCATAAAAAAAATTGACTTTGCTTGGTGTGAGGTTATGGCTATCTCCATGAATGAGGTTTGGAAGAATCTTTGCCTACAGTTTGTTCACAATTTTTCTGGATTTGAGAAGGCAAATAAGGAGTCCAACGAAGTCTTCAGCAACTTAATGACTCTCAGTGAGAAGCTGGAGGTGGATCTTCTAGAGAAAAACTTCACTGAACTCTTTGCTGTGTAAAACTTTTATGTCATGGGGTTAATTTTTGCATGTATCTTATGGTATTCCAAAACAGTATGATACATATCCACTGACCATCTATTATGCGATAGGCATCAGCATGCCACATTGGATACAAATGGTGTTCAAATTTTTGATCAAGACAAGCTCGGATTCTCGTTGAAGAAACAAGTGTAATCACACATTTTATCAAAATAGTGAAGGTCAAATACAAAGACAGAAATGGAATGTGAGACATATATGAAGTCAGGCTCATACACAAGATAGGCAAAACATGTTTTCATAAGTTAGACCTTGATATACAAAGTCACAAAAGCATGAGACAGAATGGAACGTTCAGGAAACTGACTTTAATTCCTAAACACCAGGAGAAACGTGTACTTGAAGAGATGTGTCAAGAAATGAAGCTGGTTTCAAATCTCAAAGTGCCTCACGTGCACACCTAAGAAACTTGAACATTGAGAGGATAAAAAGGAATGATCTATTTAAAACATTTGATCGTTTTTTTAAATGACAAAAGATTCAGTAGAGGGTTTGAAATATATGAGAAAGGATGTCATCCAAAAAGTAGGAGGAAAATCTAGGGAAAATCAGGATAAAAATGAGGGGGAGATACTGTTCCAGAATATTAAGTAGAAATAGAAATTTCAGGAAAAGGGCCATTGCTTTGCTAAGCTCTGGTCTGGCCATGTTGCTCTTTGAGCTATGGTCACCATGTTTCCTAAGTTTTGGCCCCCTCCCCTATATTGGAGAGGTGAATCTCCTCTCTCGCTGTAATTTGCTTTCTAAATAAACTATATTTTCCAATCTAAATGTTTAAAAAAGGAAATTTCAGGAAAAGAAAACAGATATCACAAGGAAGAGAACTGAAAAAAAAATTAAATAATAATATTTTTCTAAATAGAAAAACGTCCAAGCTTTAAGAAAAGGTCTACCCAAGTCCCCTAATAGTTGGGAGGGAAAAAAATCTACAGTAAACAACTATATCGAGACACACTACCATGAAATTTCAAAATAAAAAGATAAAGGTGAAGTCTTAAAAACTTCCCAAGACAGAACCAAATTCACAGGGGAAAAAAAGGATACCAGTCTCATCTGTTCAAAGGCCACTAGAAGCTAGAAGACAATGGAACCACGCTTTCAAAATTCTGAGTAAAAATAAATTCATTATGGATTTCCATCCCCTATTTAAACCAACCAGGAGAGAGAACAGATAGAATAATGACATTTTCTAATATGCAATCTGTATATGTTTGCCTGCCATGGACCTGTTCTCAGGAAACTGCTAGGAAAACACGTGTCACCAAGAAAAGGATAAACCAAAAATAAGACTAACACAGGAGCAAAAAGGCAAGAATTTCCAAGACAAGGGTTAAGCAGTTGCTCCTTCTGGCTGAAAGGACAGGTCAGAGAATTCCACGAACATGACCTAAGAAAAAAGTTACTATTTGGCAGTAATCATAAAAAAAGTAATTGCTTAACAGACTTGTTCAGATAGAAAGTTGTATGGGGAGCTATTTTACAAAGAAGGTATTGCAAACAGCTCTTCTAGTAAAACAAATAATGAGGCACTACTAATACACTAATATCAGACAAAATAAAATTATAATCATGATTTGGAACAGAAATAAACAATATTTAAATTGTCATAAAGGTGAAAGTACTAAAGAGACTATCCAAAAATGTATGTGTCATTTTGTTGAGATGATATGGTGAGAAGACAAAGTGTAAGCTGAAACACTCATGGAATAAAAATTGAAAAAAAAAATCCAAATCTAAAATTGATAAATCTTCAGATAGTGGTGTAGGAATATTACATTTCCTTGCAATTATATGTAATTACATTACAGTAGTACCAATATAATAGTAAGTACTAAGGAAACAACTAAAAACAGAGAAGTTATTTGCATCTGGAAAACTGTTAGGGATAGTGTTGGGTGGTTACCAAGATTGCTTTTTTTTTTCTTAATGATACCTTTATTACATAAGACCTTTTAAATTTGTATAACATATTTTGAGAAAGACTAATTTTTAATAAATATTAAATTTAAGAAAGACAAAAATCAATAAAATCAAGTATAATAGAGAAACAGGGACTGAAACCAACTGACCAAATTGATTTGTTCATGGAAAGCCCATTGCTGCCTTTTACAGGAGAAGTTTCAGGGGAGAAGTGGACATGAGAATAGAATTATAGTAAGCACAGACAGCGATTGTCAGTTTTCCTCAAGAAGGTTGTCTGAGAACGGAAAAACATGGCATTAGCTCATTCACTCACCCATTACTGAATGAGAAAGAACTTTCCTGTTTTTCTAAGATTTCTAAGGTATCATCGTAAGTGCTCTCATTTTATTCTCAAAATTCACTGAGACAAGGCAGTCAGAATGATCGTGTGTCTCCTCATTACCAGCCATGGGTTAGGCATTGCTTCACGTCTTCCCCTCCACTCATGACCCCATCTGCTGCCCGTCTTTTTCTCTATTTTTGTGTTTTGCTTTTTAAAAAATATGTTATTTCAT
The DNA here is from genome assembly GCF_000164805.1 of Carlito syrichta. Lineage (NCBI taxonomy): Eukaryota > Metazoa > Chordata > Mammalia > Primates > Tarsiidae > Carlito > Carlito syrichta. Next base: position 159,867 of record NW_007254978.1, on the reverse strand, counting down.
TTTAAAGTTGTGGGGTACAAATCAGGATTGCATCCATAAGTGGTTTAGGTATAGGAGAAGTTTGGGGCCTCCCATTATTATTTGTTTTAGTGATCATTTTTTTGACTGGATGAAAGCGTTAATACACCCACTGTAGATATTGAAATGTTAGACCGTTTTGTCAAAGCTTTGCGATGACCGCATCCAGACACAAAACTAGTCTCCACAAGTTAGTTTAGGAAATATCGAAAACTCAGTAGCTGTTCGCAATGTATTGTGCTGGGTTAGATTCAATCATACCCAAGTAAGGCACCCTATATTTAATATCAAACGAGGCACGTAGAAACAAATATTCTTTTAAAAATCATGTATTTGAATAAATAAATTATACTACAGAGCAATCATGGAATTCACTCACAACGTGATTTTCACTTTACCGGGTACAAAGGATTTTCAGTTCATGGGTCAGTGCCAAGGTCAACGAACAAGTGACCTTATATGTCATTAATATACTCCACCTAGACTCCAGAAATCAGATTACATTTCTTTTAATTTAAACAATCTAATGATGAGCTAGTCAAACATACAAGCATGAAAAAGAATATAAAAAAACCTCTTAGCAATAATTTTTAGACGAAAATCACCTCTAGAGTTCTAAAAAACAAATAAGGATTTTCTGTAAAATAATCACAATGGATTAAAATATAAACAAAACTTACCAAATACTTTGGTTACATGTAAACAATTGCTAGTAAACAATTTCTTGTTCAATTTGCTTATTAGCAAATTTCTCTTTGACAGAAAAAAACAACCATTCATCAGATGAGAATATTATGGAAGTTTTTCAGGCAGCATTCCCCCTAGTCTCCATTTCCCTTTGGCCTTTTTCAGCTTCTGTTTTGTCTCTTTTCTCCTCTTGTCATCAGAAGTTTCTCTTGGCAATTTCAAACATTGAATTGAAAGACTTAGTGAAACAGGAGTGAGATAACACACACCTTTTAAAACTTTTCTCTGGGTCTCTGTCCATGAATAGCATGGTGCACCCCAAACGTGACGAAGCCTTATTAAGAAAAGAAAGCCTTACTTGATCTGCCCAGGGTTGAACTTCAAGAGCAGGATGGCAATTTAGTGTAAGAGGTTCATTTAGACAAGATGTGTCCACATCACATCTGATATTTTAATGGCAGCCTTTGTAAATAAAAGACGGTACAGGATATGAGTGTGTCCATGTGAGCAAGGTCTGAACTAGAGAAGAGAAGGCTATACCTTGCTAAGGGTTTCATCAGTTTCTTAACCAGGGCAAGGAGCAAACGAATCACTACTTGAATACTGTTGCATATGGTTCACAGTTGGTTATGTGCTTAAATTAAATAAAAAGTAAACCCTGTGCCATTCTAATTTGCAGTATGGGTCTAGTTTCCTTTGGCCTTTTTTTTTTCCTGGTAGCTTATCAACCATTCATGTGTTATAAAAGTAGGCAGCAGCCTGGTGTTTTAGGAAACATTTTATCCCTGTTATTTGATATTTGTTCTCGCCTTGCTAATTTTAAAAAAATCTAGATTTATTTCCCTCTCTTAGTTTCTCTGGGGCTTATAAGATTTCTGACTCTTCCCTTTTGTGGAAGAGGAGTTTTTTTGTTTGTTTGTTTGTTTGTTTATTTTTGAGTCAGGGACTCGCTCTGTGGCTCAGGTTGGAGTGCAGTGACATGACCATGACAATCATGGCTCACTGCAGCCTTGATGCCCTGGGCTCAGGCGATCGTTCCACCTCAGCATCCCTAGTAGCTGGTGCTACAGGCACATGCCATCACGCCTGGCTAATTTTTGTTTTACTTTTTGTAGAGATGAGGTTTTGCTATGTTGCCCAGACTGGTCTCTAGCTCCTAGGCTCAAGCAATCTTCCTGCCTTGGCCTCCCAAACTGCTGAGATTATAAGCCTGAGCCACTGTGTCCGGACTGATTTTTAGTTTTATTAGCCCTCTAGTGTTGGAAGGGTTTGATTCCCAGAGAATTACCTAGTTTTATGGACTGAATGTTTGTGCCTTCTCAAAATACATATTTTATTTTATTTTTTTTATTTTTTTGGAGGTAGTCCTATAAGCCTTCTGGTCCTCGGTTTTCTCATGCAATCTTTATTCAGTCAGCCTTTTAGAGAATTAAGTTGGATTGCTTTTCTTATGACAATAAAACATATGCATTACAGTAAAAGTAAAAATACAAACAAGCAAAATAGACCCATTTCCTGACCTAGCTTATACTTAAGTTAAAAGACAGACGTGAACATTATTGATTGTCTCTGATATGTTAAGAACTCACTGAAATTTTTCCAAGTAAGCTCAGGATGTAGAAATTATTATGACAAGTTCAAAGAGGAGAAAACAGGCCCAGAGAATGTGAGCAACTTGCTCAAGATCACACTGACTATAAGCCAGGGCTTGGAGTTCTCTTAGAGGCAAAACATGGGTTATGTGTTTTTTGCCCAACTCTTTTTGAACTCAAGGAAAAGCCCAGACTCAGAGCCAGTTCTGCTTGACCTGATTTGACATTTCTTCCCTGATGTCAAAATATCTTCTGTCCTAAGAAGTGTGTCCCAGCTAGAGGAAGGGCAAGAAAAAGCCTGCATTTGCTCAGCAGTATTATCAGGGAATTGAGTCACCTTGGTTACGTTTTGGTATCTCCAGCCTGGCCTGACCTCAATGTGGCCCGTGCCCCACCCCAGGTCCCGCACAGACGACAGAGAGGATGTCCTCCTTTTTATCAAGATGCATATTTTAAAATCCGAAACCCCAAGGTGATAGCATTAGGGATAGGGCCTCTGGGAAGTAATTAGGTCATAAAGGAAACTCCTTCATGAATGAGATTAGTGCCTTTATAAAAGAGATCCACGGAAGTTTTGTCACTTCTTTCATCATGTGAGAACACAGCCAGAGGGCATCGTGAATGAACCAGAAAATGAGGTCTTGCTGGACATCAAATCTGCCTTTATCTTGAACTTCTCCATCTCTGAAACTGTGAGAAATATTTCTGTTGTTTATAAGTTATGGTATTTTATTTATTAACCCAAAGAGACTAAGACTAAGATATCCACTATTTATTCCCCCTTTCAACAGCATTCTCATTTTCTGTTGGGAAATTAGCTATCTGCCATTGTATATTTTATGGTAGGAGTCCTTTCGAAGTCCCTTGCACTGATTATCTAATGCCCAAGTCACGTCAATAGATGTCGTTTGTGGTTCTTGGAATCTTGCATAGAGAGCTTTAAAGATTTTAAATTGCTGGTGTGCACCTGTCCAGCTGTTTATCCTAGGTGGAACTGTTGAATATTATAGTGATTACGAACGGTTGCCCAGAGCAGTCCCAGCTCCTGTCCTGGGTCTGGAGTGTACTAGCTGTGTAACCTTAAGCAATTTATTAAATTCTATGTATCTCTATTTCTTTAGCTATAAAACAACAATAACATAGATCCCAGGCTTATGGTAAAGATTAAATGAGATAAAAAGGGCTGAGAACACTCTTTTCACCTGTCAAGCACTTAATAAATGTAGTCCACTAGTCCACTAAACCAAGTTCTCCAGCCTTAAAATAAATTTTTTTTTTGGCCTAAATTTAACCTGGGTTAGTTTTGTTTTCTTGAGACCAGTAAGCCCTGATTGATTTGTTCATCATCTTCCATGATCTTACACAAAGACTTTTTTCTTCAACCCATCAGACCATGGCCTGGTCAAACAAGGCTAAGCCCTCCAAGAGAAGAATGGAAGTAAGGCACTTATTGTCTACTTTCTGCAGATAATTTTGAGGTCATATGGGTAATAAACTTCAATTTCACTTATATGTATTTTCTCAACAAGCTCTCAAAGTAGAAAAATGTTGGATTTCAACTAGAGTACCAGAAAGAACATTTACTTAGGGAATAAAATGAACACTGAAACTGTGACACTTTTTAAAATTTTCTAACTTTAAAATATATCCTCTTATATCTGTAACTAACAAAGATGAAATTATATTAAATGCCCTAACAAGTCAGCTGAAACTCTCAAAAAGACCAATTGTTTTAGTACCCATGAGACGACTGGTGATTTTGTAATCAAGGTTAGAGGTCAATTCTTAAAGCAATATCATCTTAACTTGCATAGTACTGTATATAGGTAAAAACCTCTAAGAACTTTACTAAATTTTCATAATATATCCTATTGAAAATAAGTTATTTAAAATATATAAAATATTATCAGAATACCGCAATGTAGTTAGTAAAATAAGAAATTTATTTTGCCTCTTATTAGATTTGCTACTTAAAACTTAAGTGCTAAAATTACAGAAAGTCTCTATAAATTTTATGACCATAAAAAAACCATAAAATCTTGACTTCAAGATGGCAGACTAGAGGCATTTCACGCTCACCTCCTTCACTTAGAAGAACCAAAATGGTGTACAAACACACTTCAAATACCTTATCCATGAGAGAACTCTGGAATTCAAAGAAAGGCAACAGGAAACACCCAAAGCAAGGAAGAAAGAGAGGAAGCCTGCTTGATTAGGATCAGCTGAGAGCCGACAGTGGTTTCCCAACAAGGAGAAAAGGTGAGTGAGAGTCTTCCAACTGTCCACACCTCCACTATAGAATTGTGCAATCCTGGACACAGGAGAGCCCCTTGATCTTTCAGTCCCTGAAACTAATAGAGGAAACTGCAGGGAGAACATATGATGGAACCCCTTTATGGAGGAAGCTCGCGCTGGGTCCCACACCCTTCCTGAGACCCAAGTGGCTACAGCAAGGCACAATTTTCACTCCTAGCCTTTTACAGACTGCATGCTGTTCTGAGACCAGTGGTGCCTGCCCTGAGGAGTTAGGGAAACTCAGTCTATTGCTGCTGGGACTGGGGCACAATCTGAGAATAGGCTTCTGCGCTGAGGTTGAGAAGCAAGTGAGGGCTGGGCTGCAGTTTCCAGTGCTGGAAAGTGAGTATTGCGGGGACAGAGACTAGGACATGAGGAGGAGTGAGTTGCCACTGGAACTTAGTTAAAATCCAGACAGGGTCTCCTGCAGCTGGAGCTGAGGTGCAAGGTCAACATGAGATACCACTGCCAGGACTGAAGGATGAATCCCATGGAGACAAGGACAGGAAAGCAACGTGCATTCCCCCACAGGTTAATCCAGGCTGTGGCCACTGAGGCCAGCCCTACCCTCTCCAGTAACAGGGCCTCAGCATAGCTACTACCACCTCTGACACTCTGCCAGGGGTCAAGGAATTACTCTGGCTCCATCCACTGTGACTGATGCCTGTTCTCACTATTGGGAGACCCCAGCACAAGCTTGCCAAGCTCAGCTTTTCATCTCCCTCTGAGACAGAGCACATATCCTGGGGTCCTGAGAATTTACCAACTCAATTTATTCCCTTGGGCAACTAAGCACTCCTCTTTGGGGCCTGCTGTCAGAATTTCTGGTTGTTAACACCTCAGCTGGCATCTACATGCAAGTGCCATCTGTAGATTTAGAGACTGGCCCACTCAGCTCATCGCAGCCACCACTGATATTAACGCACACCACTTAGGACTGAGAGAATTGTCTTGACATGGCTCCTGACATTGTCCTTGACTTACCAGTTGCCCAGGGCCTGAGAATTCACTCACACATCAGGTCCACTGCTGCAACTATTGACATTCAAGCAAACCCATAGATGCCCAAGAATTGACCCATCAGGAAATGATCCACACAGGTGCCAGCATGTACTGCCTTGAAGCAGAAGCATAAACACACTCAGCCTACTCTTGCTACCACTAGGGCCTAAAGACTTGCCCATCTGCAACCGCAGTCCCCAACACAGCTTCATCCCAGGCTCTACTAATAACCATTCCGAAACCCACCCCCAAAAATCAAAGATACTACCTCAATATTTACAACCAAGTAAATTAGAGAGAGCTCATTACTGTATGCATCTAGAATCAAAGTGTTCTACCCAATCAATACCATGGCTGTATCTTTAGGAAAAATATACTCCCCTTAGAAAGTGAATTCAAACATAGATGTGACTATTACAAGAGATGCACAGATATCAACATAAGGACAAAAGAAACATTAAAAAATTAAGGAAATGTGACACCTCCAAATAACACATAACTTCTTATTCAGTAATAGATCTTAATAAAAAAAATTCTCAAAATCCCAGAAAATAATTTAAAATATTGATTTTAAAGACAATCAGGGACATGTAAAAAAAATTGAAAAACAATACAAAGAAATAAGAAAAGCAATTCATAATATAAATGAGAAATGCACCAAATAAACTGATTTTTTTTTTTTAAGAGCAATATGAAAATTCAGGAACTGAGGAATGCATTGAAGGATATATAAAACACATTTGAAATCTTCAACTAGATCAGACAGAAGAAAAGCTCTCAGAACAGAAGACTGGTATTTTTTTTAAAATCTAGTCAAACAAAAATAAAATAATAATAATAATAATAAAGAATGAGCAAAAGGTTTGTGACATTTGGGATAGCATGAAGGGTCAAATATTTAGAATGTCAATATCCCTAAGGACAAAGAGAGAAAAGAAGTATCAGAAAAAGATTTAATAAAATAATAGATGAAAACTTCCCAAGTCTAGCAAAAGAGTTAGACTTCCAGACACAGTAATTCCCAAAAGATACAGGGTCAACAGGTCTTCTCCCTGGCACATTATTGTCATGCTGTTTAAGACAAAGATAAAGAAAAAATTATAAAAACAACAACAAAAAATTATCTAGTCATCTATAAAAGAAACACCATCAGACTAACAGCAGATTTTTCAGCAGAAATCTTACAGGCTAGAAGAAAATGAAATAATATATTCAAAGCACTGAAAGAAAAAAATCTGTCATTCAGGAATACTATAAACAGCAAAATTATCCTTTATAAATGAAGGGTCAGTAAAGTCTTCCCCAGACAAACAAATGCTGAGGGAATTAATTACAAGTACACTAGTCCTACTAGAAGTGCTTAAGTTAATCTCAAACCAGGAAATGAAAGGTTGATTTTACCATCATCAAAATACACAAAAATATAAAAATAACTGGTAAAGCAATCACACAAAGGAGAAAGAGAAAAAATTCAAATGGCACCACTACAGAAATACAACAAGCTGTAATGAAAAACTATAAGAGTAAAGTAAAAGAGCAAATAATATATAAAACAACAATAAAGCATTAAAATATGACCAGAACAAAGCCTCACATATCAATAATAACTTTGAACCCACATGGATAAAATGTTTCAATTAAAACATATGGCATAGCTGAATGGATAAAATAAATGATCCAACTGTATGCTGTTCACAAAGAATTATATTTTAGCAAGAAAGAAATATATAGACTGATAGCAAGTGAATAAGAAAAGATATGCCACACAAATGAAAACCAAAAGTAAATAAGAGCAGCTATAGTTATATTAGATAAAACAGACTTAAGGATAAAAAGGTGACAAAAAACACCAAGAAACTTGTATAATAGCAGAGAGATCAAGGAAAAGGAAGATAGCAGTGGAACCAGTCAGTCTGTGCAAGTTCCTGTGTGAGTGAGTAAGTATATGGATGAATTTGTATGTATGTTTGCATGTAAGTGACTGACAGAGTGGGGACTCAGAGCAAGGGGCCGGGGATCTCCTGGTGAAGCAGCTGGTGCCACAGTTACTCTGGTTGGACCCTAGCACTTCCCAGGGAACAGAAAATCAATAAAGCCCTTCCAAGGAAGAAAATGTTGGGAGCGACTCTGCCCCATCACCACAATGCCATGTAGGATACTGGCAGTAAGAGCTGTGAAGGGAGTGTAGCAAGGAAGCCAGAGCACAGTCCCAAAGAACAGGTGGGGAACTGCCACTACCCAGCACCTGGACTCACTGCAAGCTAGGCTGCAAGGCCCTGCTGCTAGGACCTGAGATCTGGAAACTGTAGTATCTGCTAGAGAGGGAACTGTCTTTCTCAACCCCTTGTGTGGAAGGAATAGTAGTCTGTAGAGAAACTGAGCTGCTAGTCTAAAACCTGGGCAGATAAATGCTCCAGAGTAGCCTCCACCGAATGGTATGCCTGTGTCTTAAAACCAGGAGATAATCTTAGCATTGCTTTTTGGCTGCTCTCCATGAATCCAGAGAAGATCACTCACCCCAAATGCACAAATCTTGGTGGGTAATAGCAGATGCGTTGTCCCAGGCAATCCATCTCCACCACTCTAAGCCAGCTGCTGGACAATAGACACATATAGTGTATCTGACTGAGAAGGAGGATGATGAGTGTCTAGCTGATTTTCCTCCCCAACCCACCCCTAGGAATGAGCAAAAGAAGTCAAGAAGGCAATGTAGAGGCTGGAGGCTCCATTACCTCACTGAACTGGATGCCATGGGAGCTGTGACAATGCTGGGAAAAGAAGGAAGGGGGAGACTCCAGGACATGCTGAATAAAGTCACCCCCCATCTCTCCACAGGTGTGGCGGCTATCAATTGCAGATATCAGGGGGTGAAGATTCTAACATCTCAAGTTTCAACCACAAAGAGGGAACCTGAAGTAACAGACCTGCAGTTGTAAAACTCATATAAGAGAGAGCTTACCCCATTAAAAGATATACTAAAGCTTAGAAATCTCTACCTGTGGTTTTTTGTGCTTTTTTTGTTTGTTTGTCTTGTTTGCTTGCTTCTTTGTTGGTTCTGTCTTTTCTTTCCTCCTTTCTTCTCTCTTTGTTCTTTTCTAAATTCTTTCTTCTTATTTCCCTTTTTCCTCTCCTTCTTCCTTCTCTTTTCTCTCTCATACACTAACTTAGACTCAGAAGCTACACGAGCATACCTGTTGTAAGGGCATATTGTGTGGAGATGGAGAGTGAGTCTCAGGTGACCCATTTACCAGATAACAGGCATTGTGACCTGTAAGTAAGTTCTGAACCTTTAAGTCCTTCCCTTAGTAAGTGATAAAAATTGTAAAGAGATAGCACAATGCTCCATCCACTGTCCTATTTTATAATTGAGCAACCAGTCCAGGGAAGGACAGAAGATAGAGCAAATATCAGAAGTGATTGCTTCTCCATTTCCCACTGAGCAAAAGAATTAAAGAGAAAGATGAGAGAATTGCTACAAATAAACAAGAACCAGCAGAAAATCACTGGTAACCTTCAGAGTCCCAACAAAAAGTCAGGCCTGAAAGAATAGCTAACAAACAGATAAAAAAAATAATGGCTATCTCTGAGAACAACTGTACTCAGAAGGCATTTACAGAGATCAAATAACTGATGTATAAAAATTAATAAAAATCAAGAAATGCAAGGACTTAAATGAAATGAAATTGCAGCAGAGTTGTACAGACTCAAGAAAGTCTATTTAGAAATAACAGAAATAAAGAACTCCATTCAAGAAATAAATAACAAACTGACAAGCATAGAAAGCAGAAATGACCAAGAAGAAGAAAGACTCTCAGTGCTGAAAGTCCAAAATATGGAATTGATCTCATCTATTAAAAATATAGGGACAAAAACTTAAGAAGAAGAAATTCCAAGATATGTGCAATTTTATCAAGAAGCCAAACCTACATCTGATCAGTGTACTTTAAGTAAAAAGAGAAACAGAAAACACTTTGGAGAAAACATTCCATGAGGACACTCAAGAAAACTATCATCAGCTGGCCAGAGACATGACTATACAAGTGTAAGAGATTCAGAGAATCTCTGCAAGACATCTTATGAGAAGTTCAACCCCTAGACACATAGTAATTCATCTACACAAAGTAGGTACAAAAGAAAAAATTCCTAAAGGCAGCAAGGAAAGGTCAGACCACTTCTGGGGAAGACCAATCAGAATGGACACCAATCTTTAATGTTCTCAAATATAAACAATTATAAACCAGAATTTTCTACCAGCCACGCTAAGGTTCATCAGCAATGGAGAATTAAAATCTATCCAAGACATCCAATCCCTAAGAGAATATGCTGTCTCCAGAGCAACTCTACTGAAGATACTTTCAAAGGTGCTGTGCACAGAAGAAAAAAGAAACAAAAGAAAGATCATACACTTCACAAGATCACAAACACAGAAGCAACAGAGCACACCTGCAAAAAATGAAAACATACACATATATTAATGCAAGAGTTAAGGAAAACAAAGCAGCCTTATAAGAGATTTATGACAGGGCCAGACTCTCGCATTTCAATAATCAATCTGAATGAAAAAGGATTAAAATGGATGGGCAAAATGCACCACTGAAAAGACACGGAATGGCAAGCTGCATTTAAGATCATGGCCCAACAATATCCTGCCTCCAGGAAACACACCTCATGACAAAGGACACCAACAAACTTAAAGTAAGAGGATGAAGAACAAACTTTCTGTGAAAATTAAAAAAAAAAAGAAAAGAAAACAGGAGTCACTATTTTAATATCAGGCCAAATAGCCTTCAAGCTATCAAAAAGTTAATTTAACAAGATACAGAAGAACGCTAGATAATGATAAAAGGCCCAATTCATCAACAAGAAATAGCCATCCTAAACATATATGCACCCAACCCAAGAGCATCCAGATTTATAAAGCAACTACTAAGTAAATGAAAAAAGGATATTGACTCTAGCACTATCATAATTGGAGAGTTAAATACTACACTACTAATCTTAGATAGTTCATCAAGTCAAAAAATTAACAAAGAGATCAAGAACCTCAACTTGACCCTTGACAGAATGAACTTAATAGATAACTACAGAACACTTCACCCAACAACCATGGAATATGCATTCTAATCATCATCACATGAAGCATACTCTAAGATCAACTACATCCTCAGCAATAAATCAAGTATAAACAAATTTCATGAGATCAAAATACTACCATGCACAATCTCAGAACACAATGGAATAAATACCACTACAAACAAGATCCTCCCTAAACATGTGAAGACATGGACAAGAAACAACTTGATGCTGAGGACTCATGGGTCAACACAGAAATTAAAAGATTCTTAGAAACAAATGAAAACAAAGATACACTTTACCAAAAGCTTAGATGACATGAAGGGAATACTAAGAGGGAAATTTATATCTCTAGGTACAACATCAAGAAAATAGAAAGATCAAGATTTAACAGCCTAAAAAACCACCTAAGGGAGCTGGAAAGGCAAGGTTACCAAAACCCTAACTTCAGCATAAGAATATAGATCAACAGAGTAGCCCACAAAAACCCAGATAAGGGATACAGAAGATAAAAATGACATAGAAAAAAACCAATGAAACAAAAAGCTGGTTCTTGGAAAGGATACACAAGATTGATGCCCAGCCCCCCAGATAGATTGACCAAGAAAAAGAGAGAAAAAGCCCAAATAATCACAATCAGAAATGCAAAAGATCAAGTCACAACTGACCCTGAAGAAATGCAAAAGATTACCAGAGATTACTATGCACACCTATATGGGGAAAAAAAACAAAACTTGAAAACCTAAATGAAATAGAGGACTTTCTGACACCATGCAACCACCCAAGGTTGAAACAAGAAAAAGAAATTGAGTTCCTAAATAGACCAATGACAACTTAGAAAATTGACTCTAAAATAAGAAAACTGACTACATTTAAGAAAAACCCTGAACCAGATGACTTTCCAGTGGAATTCTACAAAATATACAAGGAGGAGCTGATGTCAATCCTACTGAAATTATTCCAGGCAATAGAGAAAGCCAGAACTCTCCCCAAATCATTTTATGAAGTTAACATCACACTGATATCCAAACCAGGCAAAGATCCAACAACAACAAAAAGAAATACAGACCAATATCCCTGAAGAACATAGATGCAAAAATGCTCAACGAGATTCTAGCAAATTGGATCTAATAACACATCTCAAAAATCATTCAGCATGACCAAGTAGGCTGCATCCCTGGTATGCAGGACTGGTTCAACATCTGCAAGAGCATAAATGTAATTAAATACATCAACAGATGTAAAAACAAGAACCACATGATTATATCATTAAATGCAGAAAAAGTGTTCAACAAAATCCAGCATCCCTGTTTCATAGAAGGAACATACCTCAAAATAGAAAGAGCCATCTATGAGAAACCCATAGCCAACATATTGATAAATGACAGAATTTGGAAGTATTTTCCCTGAAAACAAGAAAAAGTCAAGGCTGCCCACTCTCACCCCTTCTGATCTACACAACGTTGGAAGTCCTAGTCAGAGCAATCAGACAATCAGTCAGAGCAATCAGAAGGAAATAAGGGGTATCCAAATAGGAAAAACGAAAGCTAAGTTATTCCTCTTTGCTGATGATATAATTTTATACCTAGAAAACCCAAGAAAATCTGTCAAAAACCTCCTTGCACTGATAAAGGATTTTGTCAAAGTCTCTGGGTACAAAAGTAACATGCAAAAGACAGTCACATTTTTATACACTAACAACAAACAGGGCAGAGAACCAAATAAAAAGCACAATCCCATTCACAATAGCCACACATACACTCACACAACAATTAAATATCTTGACATTTTCCTAACCAGAGAAGTAAAAGAACTTTACAACAAAAACTACAAAACACTGATCAAAGAAATCAAAGACACAAACAAATGGAAGAATATTACATGTGCATAGATTGGCAGAATCAACATTGTTAAGATGTCCATCCTACCCAAGGCCATCTACAAATTCAACGCAATACCCATTAAATTACCAAAATCATTCTTCTCAGTCCTGGAAACAATAATACAGAAATTCATATGGAAACATAAATGACCACGAATCACCAAAATAATCCTCAACAAAAGAAACAAAGCAGGAAGTATCACACTTCTGGACTTTAAACTTCATTATAATGTTACCATAATCAAAACAGCTTGGCCTTGGTACAAGAACAGGCACATAGATCAATGAAACAGGATAGAAATTCTGGAAGCAAAACCTTATTTCTCAATCAATTTATTCTCATCAAAGCCTCCACCAGCAACCACTGGGGAGAGGAGAACTTATTCAGTAAATGGTGCTAGGAAAACTGGCTGACCACATGCAGAAAATTGAAACACGACGGCTACCTATCACCACACACAAAAATCAACTTCAAATGGATCAAAGACCGAAATGTAAAACCTCAGACTATAAAAATCTTAGAAAATGCAGGCGACACCCTTATAGACATTGGAATCAGCAATAAATTCCTGATCAAAATTCCAGCCATAAGAGATAATATAGACAAGCAGGACTTCATTAAACTGAAAAGCTCCTGCAAAGCAAATAAACCATTAGGAGAATGGGGATACAGAAGCTTTTCCAAAGCAAATAAACCATTAAGAGAATGGGGATACAGTCAACAGAATTGGGAAAAAATATTTGCCAATTCTATAACTGACAAAAAATCTAAAATTCAGGATCTACAAGGAACTTGAGAATGTCAAAGAAAACAGAAAACAAAAAACAAAAACAAGCAGCCCTATTTAAAAAATGGGCAAAACATACAAATAGACACTTCTCAAAAGAAGACACACAGAGCGAACAGATGCATGAAAAGATGTTCAGTATCACTAATCATCAAAGAAATGCAAATCAAAACCACACTGAAATATCACCTTACTCCAATCAGAGTAGCCATCATTAATAACTCAAAAAACAATAGAAGCTAGAGAGGATGAAGAGAAAAGGGAACACTTCTACACTGTTGGCGGGAGTGTAAACTAGTACAACCTCTGTGGAAAACAGTGTGGTATTTCTGAAAGATCTAAAAATTGACCTTCCATGGTGGGCCAGCAATCCCCCTCTTCCTTTGATAAAACTATAAATAAAACCCAGATAAAACTATATTTCTTTGAATATATCCAGAGGAGCGCAAGTCATTTAACAAAAAAAGATACCTGTGCACACGTGTTTATTGCAGCACTGTTCACAGTAGCAAAAACATGGAACCAACTGTGCTGCCCATCAAAACTGGACTGAAAAAAAAATGTGGTACATATATACAATGGAATATTATGCAGCCTTAAATAAGGACAAAATTATAGACTTCACAACACCTTGGATGGACTTAGAGTCTATCATATTCATTGACTTAGCACAGAAGCAAAGAATTGAGTACCACATTTTGTCACACATAAGTGAACTCTGAACACTTATCGTAATGCTACATGAAAAGGATTGGCAATAGGGAGTCACTGCCAGGTGAGGGTGGGGAGGGGCACATAATATTAATAAGGTTACCTGCTACCAAACCAGGAAAGGTGAAGATGAATGGGAGGCCCAAATGTCACCTATATGATGACCACTTATTTACCTAACCCTAAATTATACCTCACACCTTTAAAATAAAAAATAAATGCCAAGATGAACTTGAGTAATGACAAAAAAAATCAGAAGAATGCATTTAGCAAGAGAATACTATATACATACATATATAGTATGTTGATTATATATACATAATATGTATATATAATATGTATATTATAGTATGTTGATTATATATATAATCAACACTGGTGCACCCAGATTCATAAAGCAAATGTTAGTTATAACTAACTAGTGAGGAACACTAACACTTCATACCCAAAAGACATTTGCAAAACATTCTGTCTAACTACAGAACATACATACTGGGATTTCTTTTATAGATGATTAGAAATTTTTCATTTTTTTGTTTTTAGAATTTTTTCTTTATCTTTGCCTTTACACTGCATGACAGTAATGTGCCATGGAGAAGATCATTTGTCCTTGTATCTTTTGGGAATTACTGAACTTTCTATGTCTAGATGTCTAAATCTTTTGCTAGACTTGGAGGTTTTCATCTATTATTTTATTAAATAGTTTTCTAATAACTCTGTTCTCTCTTTTCCCTTAGGGATATTTACATTTTATATTCAGCCTCTTTATGCTATCCCAAATGTCACAAAAACCCTGTAGACAGAAAATCAAATAGGAAACATTGGATTTAAATTGTACTTTAGATCAAATGGACCCAAAAGACATTTGCAAAACATTCTATCTAACAACTACAGAACACACATTCTTTTCATCAGCACATGGAACTTTCTTCAAGATAGACCATAGGTTAGGTCGCTAAACAAGTCTCAGAAAAATTTTAAAACTTGAAATCATATCAATTATCTTCCCAGTCCAAACTGGAATAAAACTAATCATAACTACCAAAAGGAACTTTAGAAACTATTAAAAAAAAAAAAAAAAGGAAAGTGAACAACACACTCTTAAAGAATCTCTGGGTCAATGAAGAAATTAAGATGAAAATTTTTAAAAATTATTGAACAAATTAAAAAGGAAACATGACATACCAAAAACTGTGGGATACAGTAAAAGCAGTGTTAAGAGGGGAGTTAATAGCAATAAATGCTTACATTCAAAAAAAGAGAAAGATGACAAATTTACAGTACACCTCAAGAAACTAGAAAGGCAAGAACCATCCATACCCAAAATTTACATAAGAAAAGAAACAATAAAGATTAAAGTAGAACTAAATAAAATAAATATTTTAAAAAATACAAAAAGATTCTTAAAAATTGATAAACTGTTAGCACGACCAATGAAACAGAATAGGGAACCCATAAATAAAGTATATGTTTCCAGTCAAGGGACCTTCAACAAATCTAACAAGATTGCATTCAGGAAAGGAAATCCTCTAAGCAGTGCTGGAAAATTTGGACAGCAACATTCAGAAGAATGAACTGGACTCCAATGTCTCACCATATATAAAAATCAACTCAAATGGATTAAAAACTTAAACCTAAAACCTGAAACTATAAAAATGCTAGAAAAAAACCTAGGGAAAACTCTTCTTAATGTTGGTCTATGCAAAGTATTGATGACTAAGACCTCAAAAGCACAATCAACAAAAGCAACAATAGACAAACGGGACTCAATTAAACTAAAAATCTTCTGTGCATCAAAACAACAACAACAACAACGTAATAGACAACTTGTTGAGTGGGAGAAAATATTTGTAAACTTATTAGCACATGTTTATTTTCTTCACAGTCATCAACTATTGGAGAAACTATTTCATCTAACTGGGGACAAATATTCAGTGAACAAAGAACTCAAACACCTCAACAACAAAATGCCAAATAATATCATTAAAAAGTGGGCAAAATAATGAAAACTTGTGTACCTAACCCTGACTTATACTCCATATATTTAAAATTAAAAGTTAAAAACTGGGCAGAGACATGAATAGACAGTTCTCAAAAGAAGACCTATGAATGACTAAGTATATGAGAAAACACTTAACAGCACTAATCATCAGAGATGCAGACCAAAACTACAATTAGATATTATCTTACACCAGTCATAATGGCTATTATTGAAAATTCAAAAAAAAAAAAGATATTGGCAAGATGTGGAGAAAAGGGAACTCTTATACACTATTGGTGGAAATGTAAATTAGTATAGCCACTATGGAAAACAGTATGGATATTTCTCAAAAAACTAAAAATAAAATTACTATTCAGCCAGCAACTCCATTACTCTAACAAAAAGAAAAAAAAATCCATATATCAGAGAAACCCGCACCCCCATGTTTGTTGCAGCACAATTCACAATAGTAAATATATGAAATCAACCTATGTGTCCATCAACGGGTATATAACATGTTTTTTATCAGAAAATGATTCTTGTGTGAAATGTCATGCATGTATTTTGCATAATCAGAGGAACATCCTCTTCTGGTAGTCACTCATTATCCTTTTATTTTCTTCTATTTGTCCATACTTCTATTCCCATTTTTTCTCACACACACATAGAAGAAAATAGGCAACTCATGGCTTAAAAAACCAGTAGTGAGGGAGTTAACTACCTGATTTGGCAAATCCGGTTATTTGCTGATTTGTATAGAAATCTACCAGAGTCCATTTCGCGACTTTTTCTTAAAGCATTTAGTACAAGAGTTTAACAAATGGGTCAGTAGTGCAGTAGTGGAGTTGCTGGCTGACTTTGTGCATTCTGTCTTCCATTATATATTAGGGATTTAACAAAATGTTAAGAAATGATGATGGAAAATTTCAATGGCTTTTTTTTAATTTCCACTTAATGAAACAATCTGAATGGAACAGAGATTGCCACTCTTTTTATTTCAAATGGTTTTTCAACAAATTTAAGATAATTATATTGCCTTTCAGGCAATATATACCTCACTTCTCAGAAACTATTGGCTTCCCTGAAATATATTTTAGAACATGTTCTTACCTAGTCAATATTTTTCTATTGTCTTTTAAAATTTAGTTATCTTAATATACTACCATAAAAATGGGATCTCCAAATGCTATAGCATTTTACATACAGCACTCCAATTCAATCTTATTATCACGTGTTTATTTTCTTCACAGGCCTCAACTATTTGAGAAATCAATCTGACTTTTTCTAGTCATGACTTGCAACCTTAGATTGCTAAATTTCACAAAACTGGAGATGCCATGGAAGACTGGTTCTGTGCATTGACTCTAAAAGGCTGCTGAGTCTTAGCTTTAAAAAAAAAATAAGTATTTGAATATTTGAATCTATCTAACAAATAATTCTGAGCACATACTTAGTATCCTACATTTTACCAGTTACCGGGAATACAAAGACAGAGATTTCTTTTTTCTTTGAGTTACTCACCATCTGTGAGAAAAGATAATGCACACAAACAAAAATTATCTTGCATAGAACAAGTAAATTGAATAAAGGGGAGCGAGAGTAGAGAATGGAGTGACTATTGTGAAGAAGTTGAAAAATCTTCACAAAAGATGCATCGGTCTGGATAAATCAAGAAAAGGTAGAGTTTTACCAGCAGAATTTTCTTTGGTTTGTTTAATTTTTTTTTTTCAGACTAAGAGTTGTAGGGTACATGCAAGGATTTACTACATACGTATGAGGGAGGACTCCCTCAAAAAAAAAAAAACAGAATTATTTTTTGGAGGGCAGGCCTTTTTTAAGCACAGACTTCCCCAACTATGCAAGTATTCTGGGAACCTGTCAGTTTCAGCGTTGTTGAAACCAGCTAGCATTGTTGTGAGAGGCTGCTTTTGCTTCTGTGATGTTTTGGGGGGTTTTTTGTTGTTTTGGGGGTTTTTTTGTTTTGTTTTGTTTTGTTTTTGTATATTGTTTCAATGACTTGGCCCATTTCATGAAGGTAGATTTATTTGTTTATTTTTGTTAAGGATAGAGAATTTATTTTGATCTTGAAAATTTAAATTTTTTGAATGAACACATACTATAGATACTTCAGACTACTGATCAATTAATGACTTCAAGTGCATTAATACTTAAAAGTTACATTTTCATATCTTCAAATGAATTTATGCTCAGAGTAAAAAAATTGGGAAGCACAAAAATTATAACCACTACAATGTACTACAATCTATAACACTGACAATAAGTCGCTGTTGACTTTTTGGTACATTTTCTCCATGCCTTTCCTTGTGTGTACGATTATTAAACAAGATAATTTTTATATGTCATGAAGCATTTTTCCAAATCAACACAATATTTGTATTGCTGCATAACATTCCATTATGTAGACCACGGTTTGGCAAACTCTAGTCTGATGGCCCACATCCTGTTTTTTGTGCAACTCATGAGTTAAGAATGAATTTTACATGTTTAAAACATTGAAAATACAAAAAAGACTTATACCAGCATAATATTTCATGAAAGGCAAAATTATATGAAATTCAAATTTGAGTTTCCCGTAAATAAATGTTTGTTGGGGCCATTGCTCTGCTAAGCTATGATCTTGTCACATGTTCTTTGAGCCGTGACCATGTTTCCTAAGTTTTGGCCCCCTCTCCTACCTTGGAGAGGTGAATCTCCTCTCTCTTCCTTCTCTCTCTCTATTTCCTCTCTCTTTCCCTCTTATTACTTTCTAAATAAACTATATTTTCTCATCTAAAAATAAATACATGTTTGTTGGAAAACAGTCACAATCATTTGTATTATCTATGGCTACTTTTCTGCTATAACAGCAGGGTTGAGTAGTTGTGACAGAAAGTGTTTGATCTCCAAAGACTAAAATTTCACTGTCTGGCCCTTTAAAGAAACATTTGCAAACTCTCAATATAGACTCCTAGTAATCTATACAACATTAAAACTTTGCTAAACAGCAAAACATTAAAATATTTACTGTTCATCCCTTTACAGAAACATTTTCAGACCCCTGAAATAGGCTCACAGTTATTTATATCCTCATTTGCTAAACAACCAATCTGTTTATTGTTATTAATTATTCACCAGCGATACCAGGCAATATGCATTTTACATCTTCGAACTCCTATAACCAGGCTCAGTTCCTGATGCATGATTGCCCATAATACTTGTTTATTAAAGAATGAATGAATGAATGAATGAAGACTGAATACTGACATTATTCTCACGAAGGAAGATTTAAATGAACAACCTGCCCACACCACCCTGAGCATTTAGCAAGGCCAAAAATTTTTTGGCCAAAATGGCATGACCCCCGTGCCCCACTCTCCCTATTCACCTCATCTTACCCCTAGCAACTGCTTTTTGTTTCCCTGGATGAAAAAAAAGACTTCAGAGGAAAACCTTTCGCCAGTGTGGAGGTGACGGAACAAAAAACTGCAGAAGCACTAAACGGCATCAGAACTGATGAGCTCAAAAACTGTTTTGAGCATTGGAAAAAGTGTCTCGACGGGGGTATTGAATCAAACGGCGATTACTTTGAAGGTGACTGAAGTCTGAACATGTACGAATAAATACATGATTTTAATAAATAAATTTTGGGTTTGGCAGGGGTCTCCCCTTATATGTTGCATGCAGTTGAGGTTTGGCTTCTAGCAAGCTCTCTCTTTCTCTCTCTCTCTCTCTGCTCTTGCACTTGGTATCCAATGTGTGCACCTTATCCCTCCTGCCTCCTTCCCACCTTTAGAGTGCTCAGCATCTGTTTGTTCCCACCTTTGTCCTCATGTGTCCAGTGACCAGGGCCTGCTTATGATTGAGGACATACAGTATTGTTTTGTTTTTCTGTGATAGTTCATTAGAATGGTGGTCCCCAGCTGTATCCATATTGCTGCAAGGGACATGATTTTATTCTTTTTTTGTGGGTGCATAGTATTCTGTTGTGTATATGTACCACATTTTCTTTATCTAGTTCACTTCTGAGAGTCATCTGAGTTGGTTCCATGTGTTTACTATTGTGAAGAGTGCAATAAACATGCGTGTGCGGTGTTTTTTCGGTAGAGCAATTTATGGTCCTCTGGATATATTACCATAATATGGTTTGCTGGATCATACCATAGCTCAATTTTTAGTTCTTTGAGAAGACATCACACTGCTTTCCACAAAGTTTGAATGAGCTTGCATTTCCACCAACAGTATAGAAGTGTTCCATTTTCTTTGCAACTTCACCAACATCTGTTGTTTATTTGACTTTTTAATGATAAGAAACCCAACCAGTGTGAGGTGGTATGTCATTGTAATTTTGATTTGAATTTCTCTGGAGATTAGTGAGAATGAGTTTTTTTTTTTCATATGTTTGTTGGTTGCTTGAATGTCTTTCTTTGCAAAGTGTCTGTTCATGTCCTTTGCCCACTTTTTAATGGGGCTATTGGTTTTGTTCTTATCAATTCATTTGAGTTCTTTGTAGATCCTGGATGTTAGGCCCTTTGTCAGATGCATCGCTTGGATTTTTTTTTTTCCCATTCCATGGGTTCTCTCTTTACTCTCTTGATGGTTTCTTTTAAAGGGCAAAAACTTTTCAGTTTGTCTGTCTTAGCCTTTGTTGCATTTGCTTTTGAGGACTTGACCATGAATTCCTTGCCTATGCCAATGTCCAGAAGGGTGTTCTCTAAGTTTTCTTCTCTAAGATTCTTATAGTCTGAGGATTCGCTTTAAGTCCTTGTTCCACTTTGAGTTAACTTTTGCATATGGTGATGATAGGGGTTCAGTTTCATTCTTCTGCATGTGGTTAACCAGTTTTCCCAGCACCATTTACTAAATATGATTTCTTTCCCCAATGTTTATTTTTGTCAGCTTTGTCAAAGATGAGCTGGTTGAAAGTCCATGGTTATATGTCCAGATTCTCTATCCTATTCCATGGTCTATGTGTCTATTTGTGTATGTTGTCATGGTTATTGTAGCTTGTAGTAAAGTTTGAAGTCTGCCTCAAGCTTTGTCCTTTTGCTGAGAATCGCTTTAGCCATTTGGGCTTTTTACCTCCATATGAATTTCTGTATTGTTTTTCTAGGTCTGTGAAAAATAATGCTTGTGTTTTCGTAGGGATTACATTGAATCTGTAGATTACCTTTAGTAGAATGGATATCTTGATTATACCAATTCTTCCAATCCATGAGCATAGAATATTTTTCCATTTATTTGTGTCATCCTTGATTTCTTTAAGAGTGTTTTATACTTCTCATTGTAAAGATCTTTCATCTTGATTAGGTGTATGCTGAGATTTGTGCGTGGGCTTATGTGTGTGTGGTGTGTGTGTGTGTGTTTGTGTGTGTGTGTGTGTGTGTATTATGAGTAGAATTGTGTTTTTTATTCCATTCTCATCCTGGTTGTCATTGGTGTATAGAAATGCAATTATTTTTGCACATTGATTTTTTATCCCAAGACTTTACCAAAGCAGTTTATCAGTGCAAGTAGGTTTTAACAGACTCTTCAGGGTTTTCTAGGTGTAGAATCACATCATCTGCAAACAAGGAAAACTTAACTTCCTCTTTTCCTATTTGTATACCCCGAATTTCCTTTTCCTGCCTGATTGCTCTGGCTAAAATATACAGCACTGTGTTGAATAGAAGAAGTTAGAGTGGGTCTCTGTCTTGTTCCAGTTCTTAGGGGGAATGCGTCCAGCTTCTGCCCATTAAGAATGACATTGGCAACAGGTTTGTCATAGATAGCTCTTACTATTTTTAGGACTGTGTCTTCAGTGTCTAGGTGTTCAAGGTTTGTTTATTTTTTTACTCAAGAAAAGATGTTGGATTTTGCAGAATGCTTTTTCTGCATCCAATAAGATACTCATCTTATTCTTGATTTTACACCTGTTTGTATGATAGATTACATCTATTGATTTATGTATGTTGAACCAGGCTTGAATCCTGGGAATGATCCCCACCTAGTCATGTTTAATGATCCTTGAAATGTACTGTTGAGTGCAAATTGGTAGAATCTTGTAAGATTTCTGCATCTATGTTCATAGGAAAATTGACCTGTAGTTTTCTTTTCTCATTAGGTCTTTGCCAATTGGGGGTATCTGTAGAATACTGGCTTTATAGAATGAGCTTAGGAGAATTTTTTCTCAATTGTCTGAAAGACCTTCAACAGTATTGGTACAAATTTGTCCTTGTACATCTTGTAGAATTCAGCTGAGAAACCATCTGATTCAGGGTATTTTTTTGGCAGAGAGGTTTCTTATTACTGAGTCCATTTTTTGAATTGTTTTGGTCTGCTTAGGGTTTCAATTTCACCCTGTTTCAATCTTGAGAGGTTATGTTATACAAGAAACTCCTCCATTTCTTCTAGATTGTCTCGTATATTTGCATACAGATGTTTGTAGTAATCTCTGATAATCTTATGAATTTCTTCAGGATCAATTGTAACATTGCATTTTTCTTCTCTCTCTCTCTTTCTCTCTCTCTCTCTCTCTCGTCAACCTGGCCACAGGTCTACCAATCTTATTTATCCTTGTAAGAATAAGCTTTTAGTCTCTTTTATCCTTTCTTTGTTTTTTGTCTCTATTTTATTCAACTATGACTTTATTTTAATAATTTTAATTTTGCTACTAATTCTAGGATTCGATTGCTCTTGACTTTTCATCACCTTTAGGTGTGACATTAGACTGTTTACTTGAGATCCCTCTATTTACCTGATGTGTACATACTATATTACAAACTTCCTTCTCAGCATCACTTTCATGGTATTCCATAGAATTTGGTGTGTCATTTATTTGTTTTCATATGTTTCTAGAAATCGTTTTGTTTCTGCCTTGAGTTCTACGTTAACCCAAGACATTCAAAAGTCATTCAGAAGCATGTTTTTTAAAAAAAAAATTTCTATACATTTGTGTGTTGTGTGGGTCTCCTAATGGTGATGATAATTATTTCTATTCCACTGTAGCATGAGAAGATGCTTATTATGATTTCAACCTTTTGAAATATGTTTACATTTGATTTATGTCCAAGAATGTGGTTGATCTTAGAATTTGTTCCATGTGCTGATGAGAAGAATATATATTTTGTGGTGGTTGAATAAAGTTTTCTGTATATTTCTATTAAGTCTGGTTAGTTGAGTGTTGAGTTAAGGATCTGAATTTCCTTGTTAGTTTTTTGCCTCAGTGATCTGTCTAAGGCTATTAGCAGATGTTAAAAGTCCTTGTTACAATTGTATTGCTGTCTGTATCCTCTCTCAGTTTAATTAGCAATTGTTTAATAAATATGGGTGCTCCCAGGTTGGGAGTATAAATATTCAAGATTAATTTTTTTTTTTTGCTGGTAAATTGATCTCTTTTATCATTACATAGAGGCCTTTAGTGTCTTTTTAAACTTTTATTTGTTTAAAGTCTGTTTTATCTGATATAAGAGTAGCTACTCTTACTCTTTTTTGTTTTACTTTTGCTTGGAAGACCAATCTCCAGCCCTTTACCTTGAGCCTGCACTTGTCATTTGCAATGATATGGGTTTCTTGAAGGCAACAGAAGGTTGAGTCATGTTCTTTATCAAATTTGCCACTCTATGCCCTTTGAGTGGCATTGGTCCATTCATGTTTAAATTAATTATTTATAGGTAGGGATTCATTCCTGTCATATTGCTATTAAGAAGCTGCTTTGTCTTTTAGGTTTTGTGGTAAATCTGCATGATGTGATAGCACTGTGTTTACTTGTACTTTTGCAATGAGTGTAATCTTCTTTTGTTACTGCGTTTAAAACTTTCTTAAGCATCTCATGAAGGTGATGGTCTGCAGGTAGCATATTCTTTTAGCAACTGGCTGTCTGGGAAGGATTTCAATTCTCCTTAATTAATGAATCTTGGCTTGGCAGGGAAGGAAATTCTTGGTTAGAATTGCTTTTCTTTAAGAGCACTAAAAGTGGGACCACAGTCCTTCTAGCTTGTAGGGTTTCTGCTGAGAAATCTGTTGCAATTCTGATGCATTTTCCTCAGTAAGTGGTCTGTCCCTTCTCTCTAGTTGTCTTTAGAATTTTTTCTTTCATGCTCACCTTGTGAAGGTGGATTATTATGTGTCTTGGGGAATATCTTCTCATGGGATAATTTGTAGGTGTTCTCTGAATCTCTTTCATATACATGGCCACCTTTCTAATGAGACAGGGCAATTTTCTTGGATAATCTCTTGAAGGCTTGTTCCAGGGTGTTCTCAGTTTTCCCCTTTCTCTCAGAGATGCCAATCAACCATTGATTTGGTCTTTTTTTTTTTTTAGCTGGAGTCTCATTCTGTTGCTCAGACTGGAGTGCAGTGACATGCTCATGGCCACTCCAACCTCAACCTAATGGGCTCTGGTGATCCTTCCACCTCAGCCTTCCAAGTAACCAGAACTATAGGCATGCACTAACATGTCCAGCTAATTTTTTATTTGTTGTAGAGACAAAGTCTTGCCATGTTGTCCAGGTGGATCTCAAACCCACAGGCTCAGGCAATCCACCCACCTTGGCCTCCCAAAGTGCTGGGATTACAGGCTGAATCACCAAGTCCAGCCTGATTTGGTCTCTTTACATAATGTCAAACCTCTCATAGGCTTTGTTCATTCTTCTTGAGCTTTTCTTCTTGTTTTTGTTAGACTGGGTTAGTTCAATAGTTCAATTCTCAAGCTCTGAGAGTATTTCCTTTGCTGAGTCAATTCTGCTGCTCAGGCTTGACATTATCTTTTGAAACTCCAGGAAAGAATTATTCATTTCCAGGAGTTCAGATTGGACATTCTTAGATTGGCCAGCTCAGCTCATATTTCCTGCGTTTAGAGAGCAAAAAAAAAGGTGATTTATAAAGAATCATGAATCAGAATAACATCAAACTTCTTATTAGCAATACTAAAAACTAGAGGTTCACAAGGCAAAGTAACCAAGAACCATCATTCCACATTTCAGTGGGTCTGGGTCCTCTGCTCTGGCAACTGAGCATGTCTTAGTCACTGATTGCCTTTTATTCTTGTTTTATCCATCTTGAAATTCATTTTTCTAAAACCTCACAGATTCTGACAGTAGAGTGATGCAGTCTTAATTTTCAGTGATGAGTTTTCATCCTTCTATAATTTTTACTTGGAGAAAGATTTGGGATAATTCCAAGATAGAGTTTTAAACCAGGTGCCTAAAGCGCATTGTAAAATATTAACTCAAATAACATAGTTCAGTCTCCTTTTACTACCCCCCCACAGACACCAGCAGAAAACCAGCTGACTAAGAGGAATATGTTTTGCAAAGTTTCATCCCTAGCATCACAAAGCAGAGGATGGAAGGGTGAATTTGGAACTGAGAGACAATAACTAACAATGGCCATCTATCTTTTTGCCTATTTTTTCAACTTTGCCCGCATAAAATAGCTTTGTGCTTTATGATGTAACTATCCTTCAAACAAATGAAAAGACTCTCATTCTGAGACACTCTCCCCAAAATGAAGTACCAATTGTCATTCTGCTCATTCTGATTGACAAGTTCAGTTTCCATATCTGAGCAATGTCAGCCACAGCCTTATCTTATTATTAAGTGACTTAAAAACGAAACCACCAAAAACAATCTCTATGTAAAATTATAAGATAAAAGAAGGCAGAAAAAATATAGTTTATATGTATACACACATAAGAAGCAAAGGAAGAAATAGACATAGCTGAAGAGGTCTTAATTCTGTAATTTACCATAAGACAGTAGCCGATATTTATAACTTCCTTCTTTCAAAAACCATTCCACTTCCCTTTGCACTTAGTCAACACCTTAGTGAGTTGGAATTCTTTGTTGGATGAAGTACAACCTCAAACATCAGTGATGCTGCCAATTTGGGATTACTTTAGTTTTCCATTAATTTTTGTTAATGTATATGGTATCCCAGAAAAACCCGTTAAGTTCCAAAGGAAGTCCTTCCTGCCACACTGTGTCACAGTAAAAAGATTTGCTTTTGGAAACTTGGTCCAATCACGTCAGTCAATAGTATAACTGCCTAAAATAGTCTGGTGTCAGTCTCAGCTACCAATTTAATGGAACCATTGTGTATCCCCTGATGAAAGCATTTTTCCCCCCCTTGGGAAACAAAGCCTTCAAATCAGCAATGTTCAAAGCAACAGAGATGGGAAGCAAAAATTATGTAAGTAGATTAAGTGATACTTTATGAAGAAAGAAGACACTTCTATTTACATTCTGAGAGAAAATTTGCAGAGCAGATGGCTTGCAATTAGTTTTTTTGTCAATTGCAATGATTGTGGGGGGGATGGGATATAATACCCAATGGAAAGAAAGTAGGCAAGCACTTGTGGTCAATCAACTTACAAATGAGTTGATAACTACTTTTCCTGGTAAATGAGCTAATGACATTGATACATTCCAAAAGAAAATATTTATCTATGAAATACTTTTAGACAGCCATCCCTGTCTCTGGTTTAGAATTGTTGAAAACACACAAACATGAATCTGTGAGTCATGGCTTTCTGATGAACAGATTATAAGTTTTACTATTGGGGTGGAAACAGAGATCTTTTATACCCTAACATGCCCTGCTGTGTGATGTGATCTAAAAACCTCACTGAAAGCATGATCTATTTCTCTAGGATAGAATATGCCTCATGTTGGAAGGACCTGGAAAGCCACATGGGATGCCACAGACCTCTCTTGCTTCACCTATGACTTTTGATTGCTTGAAATCTTCAAATTATTCATAGAGCATGTTGCTGAATAAGACCTCTGAACCTGATTGTATAATTCAATCTTGTATGTTCGTTCACACCTCTGGGTTCTTGGTACCACATGTTACAGCTATGGGGATAATAGCACCCTATATATTGGTCATTAATTCAAAGATATCATCCCAATCAGCAAATAGATCTACAGAAATGAATTCATTTTTGGAGTAAAAAGCTGTTTATAGACTTTTTAAATAAAACAATCAAATCCGTAATACATTAAACAGAAAGATTTTAGGTAAAATAGCAAAACTAAATTCCCATCCTATTTCTCTTGAATTTAATGTTGAAAGATAGGAGTTCACAATATATTTTTTATGCAGGGAGAAGCACTAACAGCAAGTGCTATGACCTGAAACTTGACTGTTCAAGTCCTCTGGGAATATTTGATACTAACCTTGTCTAAAAATGAAGACCCTCAGGTTACTGAGGCAAAACCAAATGGCAGGTATATAGATTTTTACAAAAGGTAACCTGTCACCCATCAGGTCTTCCCAGGAGCAATACCTGGCTTAGGTCAGGGGTCTGTTGATATGTTCAACTATCCCTCAGGGTAAAAGCTGCCTCTCGTTAATGAATGCATAGAAAACCAATGCCCTGAAGTTGTCGCCACACAGAAATAAAAATCAAGAACCCCCAACATTAGCACAAACATCTCTCACTCTTAGAATTTAAACAATGAAACTTGAGACTGGACTCCAGAGTTTAGGAAGAAAGAGCAAGAACCCTTACCTCTGCCACCGCTGATTTCTGACTCCTGCAAGCTAGAGTCATTCATCTTGCAAGCAAGTCCTGTGTTTCCTAGCAGAGTCAGGAACACAAGGCATAGGATTTCCACGTTGCTTCTGCTTTTCAAATGCTGCATGAAGGCATCTGAATGGTAGAAGCTAATTCACAACAAAAAACCCAGTGGCAAGAAAATTTGGGAAAGGTAGTTTTCAGCTTTCCAACTTTTCCAACAGGAATGACATAATATAGAAGCTGAGTAGGACAGTTCAAAGTGATCAAAAAATTTTAGAATGTCAGAAATGTTATGGATAAGTGAAAGAAAAACAAATATCCCTGCTTATCTAAAAAAAAAAATAACCTGATCATGTATCTGAAAACTCAATTTAATGGTTTACAGGTAGCATCATTTACCTAATATAATCAACAGTTAAATAAATTTTAAAAAAAAAAGAGGAAAAATAAACATTTAAAAACCAAACTAGATCTCTTTCATCTGCCTGACTACCCTTGTCTCACTTGCAGGGTGGTTACTACTTACCTTGGAAAAGTTCATCACAGCAGGTTTAGAAGACCTAAGAGGACTGTGTGACATGAATTTAGCACCCTCTCTACTAACCAACACGGTCTTATGACTGTACTCAACTTATTATCTGTCATGCTTTTTATAATTGCTGTTTCTACCTATATGATTTTTCGTTCCTAACATTGTTTATTTTTGTCTTAATTGATTGATCTCACCAGAAGTTTTTTAAATTTCACTTTTAAAGAATTAATCTTAGTTTTGTTGATCCTTTCAGGGGTCTCTTTGTTTTCTATTCATTAATTTATTGTATTGTATAAAAATTTTTCTTCTCATATTTTCTTTGGGGTTTATTATTTTTTGTCCTTTGGAAGAGAAGTATTTATAAAACTTTCTTTATTCTATATCTGGTTGTTAAATGATTTCTTAGCTTTTATTTTTCAGCTTCAATCCTTTTCCTTTTCTTTTTTTTAGGGAGTTTTTTTTTAATTTTTTTAATTTTTTATATTAAAGATATGGGGTATAATTCAGGGTTAGATATACAAATGGTCATTGTACAGGTAAAGTTTGGGTCTCCCTTTGGTCCCCACTTTGCCTGGTTTGAGATCAGGTACCCTTACTGATGTTGTGTTCCCCCATCCTACCCACCCACCCTGGCAGTATCCCACTATTGCCAATTCCTTTCTTATATATTATGGTAAGTATTCAGGGTCTGCTTGTGAGTAAGAACATGTAGTACTATTCTTTGTTTCTGTGATAGATCACTGAGCATGATAGATTCTAAATCCATCCAGTTGCTACAAAGTCCACATGTTTGCCCTTCTTTATGACTGTATGATATTCTATTGTGTATATGTACTTTTTTTTATCCAGTCCAGTTTCGATGGGCAGCATAGTTGGTTCTGTTTTTTGTTATTGTGAATAATGCTACAATAAACATGTGTGTGCAGATATCTTTTTTGTAGAATGATTTGAGTTCCTCTTGGTACATTCACAGTAGGGATATTGCTGGGTCATATGGAAGGTCAATGTCTAGTTTTTTTAGAAAGGGCCACACTGTTTTCCAAAGAGGCTGTACTAGTTTGCATTCCCACCAGCAGTGTAGAAGTGTTCCCTTTTCTCTGCATCCTCATCAGCATCTGTTGTTGTTTGTTTTATTAGTGATGCCATTCTTACTGGAGTTTGGTAGTTTTCACTGTGTTTTTGACTTGCATTTCTCTGATGATGAGTGAGGCTGAACACTTTTTCCTATGTCTGTTGGCTGCCTGTATATCTTCTTCTGAGAAGTGTCTATTCATGTCTTTTGCCCTTTTTTATTTTTTATAAACATATTCTTTATTTTAAAATTGTGGGGTACAGTTAAGGGTTAGGTATACAAATATGTATTGTTCAGGTGCCCTTATTGATAAGGGGTGTCTCCCCGTCCCCAGACAGATATTGACTACCATTAATCCCAACTCCCTTCCCCTCCCTACCCATCCCATAGTTTCCCACCACTGTCAATCCAGGGCTGTTTGTTTTTTTCCTTTTGGCACATTTGAGTTCCTTGTAGATCCTGGATATTAGGCCTTCAGATACTCAGTTGGCAAATATTTTTTCCAATCCTGTGGGCTGTCTCCTTGCTCTCTTGATGGTTTCTTTTGCTTTGCAAAACTCGTCAGTTTGATGAGGTCCCACTTGTCTATCTTATCTCTTATGGCATGGGCATTTGATGTTTTGATCAGGAATTGGTTGCCAGTTCCAATTTCCATAAGGGCGTCTCCTGCATTTTCCAAGGTTATTATATTTTGAGGCTTTACATTTAGGTTTTTGATCCATTTAGAGTTGTTTTTTGTGAATGTGGGTAGGTAGGGGTCCTGTTTCAATCACCTTCATGCAGTCAGTCATTTTTTTCTAGCACCATTTACTGAACAGGTTCTCCTCTCCCCAGTGGTTGTTGGTGGAAACTTTGTCGAAGATGAGTTGGTTGAGAAACTGAGGTTTTGCTTCCAGAATCTCTATCTTATTCCATTGAACCATTTGCCTATTCTTATACCAATACCAGGTTGCTTTGATTATTATAGCCTTATAGCAAAGTTTAAAGTCTGGAAGTGTGATACCGCCTGATATGTTTCTTTTGCTGAGGACTCAATCCTTTTTCTAGTAAAACATATAATATTATTAATATAAGACTTTAATTATATAAGTTGGCTATTTATATATACTTTGATAATTAGAATTTTATTATTTTTCAGAATTAAATATTTTCTAATTTATCTGTATATTTTTTCTAGAGTTGTGGTTGTTTGAGATATGCCTTTTAAATGTCAAAAATATAGAACAAAAACATTTTAAAATTAATTTCTACTGTATATACCTCAAAAATAGTGGTGTATTTATGATTTTATATGGTTCTATCTATAATTGTACGTTGATCAGAGAAAGTGACTATAAAATACCAACATTTTATAATTTATTGAGATAATTTATTACTTTGTATGTGACCAATTTTCATCAAATTTTTACAAAATTCATAAAGCATATTTATTCTTCAGTTATGGGGTGTGTGGTGTTATATATGCCCATTAGATCAAATCTGTGTAAAAAGCTTTTTAAATTGTTGATCCTCCCTGATTTGCAAAAATACTTCAATCTAGTTTTTTCTAAGAATATTATAATGAATCTAGTTCTTCTTGAAGTTATATAAATTTTGCTTTATATATTTAAAGTTTTGTATATTAAACCTTTTTTTCAAAATGTAGTGCCCTTTTCCTTCTTTAAGACTTTTGCCTTGAAATCTCTTTTGTAAAGTACTTGTATGGGGCCCACTGCCATCTTTAGTTGATATATACCTGATATCGATTTTTCCATTTCTGTCCACTTACATTCAACCTACCCTTCACATCCTTACATTTCAGCTATGTCTCTTATATAAAACAATTTAATCAATTTTTGACAGCCAATGTATTTTATGAGGGTGTAGGTCACCTAAAATAATTTTGATTACTTATATATTTTTATTCACTTATATCATCCAATTATTTATTTTCCATTTTTCTCATTTTTTTCTTTTATTCTTTATCAATTTTTTGCCCTTTCTTTTTTCAATATTTAATTTTAAAGATGTCGGTTATAATTCAAAATTAGATATACAAAGGTTCATTGTGTGAGTACCCTTGTAGATGTGGTTTTATTTCATTGATTATTCAAGATATTTTTGCAGACATATCTAACTCAAATTAAAACTCAAGGATAATTAATATCTCTGTTCTCTTTCTGAAAAAAAATAAGCAGATTATAAGGTTTCAATCAATATCTCTGCACTCCTAATTTGTATGCTCTTTCTGAGGATTTAAATTCTAGCTTGACTTTAACCCTCAAAACTAGATATGTTTATTACTTTTACACAAGTAATGGTTGTTCAGTTTATTCACAAAGTTGCCATTTTGTCTATTGACATTTTATTTTATTATTTCAGACCTGTGGTCATTTTTCTTCCCCTTGAAGTAAACTCTGTAAAGCATAAAGATTCCTTTAGGAAGACTCTGTTGATAGTAAACACCCTTCACACTCGCTGCCTGACGATGCCTTCATTCCAGGCCAGTGTCATTTTTGAAAATTAGTCTTTCTGGATTTACGTTTATGGGTTGAATATCCTTTCTCAGTGCAAGAAAGTTATTGTTACCATTGTCTTTCAACTTCTATTGTTGTCAAGTCAATAACAAGTCAATTTTTAGATAATTAGTCTCTTTTCTTTTTTTCTAGCTGTTTTTAAGATCTTCCCTTCCTACAGTTTGTCTAGGTGTGGATCTTAAAAATTACCTTACTTGAGATATGTGGACTTTCTGAATCTGAAGAGTTGTGTCATTAGCAAATTCTAGGGCTCAAAACCAGCTATTAGCTCACATAATACCAGCTTTTTGCCTCTTATTTTGGGAAACCTTTTATGCATAGACTGGGCTACCTAACTGTAATCCCTAAGTGTTCCAGTCTCACTTCCACTTTTCCCAGTTCTTTGTCTCTCTTGGCTTCATTCTTAAAAGTTTCCTCTGCTCTACCTTTCGGTTCATTAATTGCATCTTTAATTCTGCAAGAAGTCGCTTTTGTTTCAATTGCTATATACTGTTCTGATTTCTAGAAATTCTGGTAGATTCTTTTTTTTCTTTTAAGAAATCCAGCTACGCATTTTGGCAGGCTCTTATTTCCCTGTCATGCTTTCAATTATGGCTTTTATTCTTTAAACACAGTACTCTTATTTTATAATCTTTATTTCTTCATTCCAACACTTTATATCTCTGTGGGGGTCTGATTCTGCAGCTTGTTATCTCTGTTACATCTGGCTTGTAATTGTTCCATCGTATAAGAATGTACCACATTTTACTTATCCTTTTCTTTTTTAAAGAACATTTATTTTTTCTTTTCCAATGCATCCATGTTCTCCTTACACAGATGTGTTAATCTCTTTTGCAGATACCTAGAATTGAAATTGCTGGTCCCGGTGTATACCTATTCAATGTGTAGTTTCCGATGGTTGCCTACATTTAATCCCCACTAACAGCGTGGAAGAGCAATTATTTTTCAGAAAACCTCATCAACACGTGACATTGTTAGAATTTTACATTTTGTCAATACTATGGGCTACAAAATAACTATGCAATCATTTTTTTTTTAATTTGCATTCTTCCAATCAAGGTAGCATAGCACATCTTTTCAAATGGTATAGCCATAAATTTATTTTTATAAATGTTGTCCAGTTATCTAAAAACCAAATAGTGTTTGTTCTTAGCTGAGAAGCCTATTGTTTCATACTAAAGTTCCTAGTGAAAACTCCATACATAGTTTTGTTAACTGAGGAGTATATATGTCTTATACTCTAGACATGGAAATAGCAAAGCTGTGATGTTTTTAATTTGTGGAGACCAATATTAAGAATTTGTATGCCAAGAAACATCATTCTCAACTCTCCCTCCCACAAGATCTCTACTCTTTATAACCATTCTGTTTCTGAAGTAGCACTTGGGAATAATATCATAGTAGGTGATAGGAAAAATAATTTGCACACATATGCTTTTGAATGCTGTGTGAAAAACAAGACTCTACACATAAT
Source organism: Carlito syrichta (assembly GCF_000164805.1). Classification (NCBI taxonomy): domain Eukaryota; kingdom Metazoa; phylum Chordata; class Mammalia; order Primates; family Tarsiidae; genus Carlito; species Carlito syrichta. The sequence goes on along the minus strand of NW_007254978.1, from coordinate 126,744 downwards.
AAATAATAAATAAGATTTCATTTTTTAAAAAATCATATGATGGCTTGAGCAAAGAAAAAGAAATCTTAGATGACTTTAGTTCTTAACTATTTTTCTCTTTGTAGAAACTAAAGGTAATGTCTTGAATTTAAGGAATCACGGAATCGTCTAACTTGGCTAATGCCCTATGGTAAGATGTGAAAATGCAAATGCTGAAACTCAAGGTATTATCTGTCTCCAGTATTACATTTGGTGCTATAAATGGATGCTATAATTGTCTCAAAGACTTTGGAAAAGAAAGAAAAAACCCAAAGTAAAAATCAGCTAGTCTTATACCAATTAACAAGGCCACAAGCTAATTAGCTCTAATGTGAACTGTCTGAACTATTTTCAGGCTGATTAGTGAGAGATATCGGATTACTCCAAATGCCTGCACACTTGCAATGATTTGCACAGTCACTGTGAGAAAAACATACTTCAGTAGAACCTAAGAACTGCAACTATTTCAAATCCCAGAGAAATTACGAGGAAGCTCTTCACCTAACAAACTGAAATGTGTATGTATGAATAAAACTATTCACTATGACATTTAGTAAAACTAAGGGATACAAACAAACAAACAAAAATCTGAACACATTTCTATAATCCCCAGACAACCATTAGCATGTTTATTAATCGAAGGCCTGACTATAGGTCTATTGTGAAGGGTAATTATTTGCTAGCTTAAATAAAACTCTGTGCTTTGACTACTGCTATTATTACAAATATTTAGTAAGGCTGAATACTTGCCAGATCTATAGGAAACATAAAATGGTGTTAATGGTTGTGAAATTCAAGGACGTTAACTCTTATGAATAAGCAGTAGTGGTTGTAATAAACAAAGGAGACGTCAGTTCAACAAATAAATTATTACACTGGATGAATAGATACAATCCAATTTCTAAAAAATGTTCTAAGAATTGTTAACCTATGCACAGTCTTTAGTTTTGGTCATCAAGTTCACGTGATTAACTGCAGAAATTCCACAGATTTGTTTGGTGGATGTGCATGACAGCATGGTGATGCATGCCTGTGTCCACAAGCTCAGTCACAAAAGAGGGTATTCAGGAAACACCGTTGCCAGGCAACAGGCTGCCTGCCTAACTGCAGCCAGGCATTTGGAAACAGCCAATGCAAGACTGTGAAAAAAGTATGTTAAGCATGTAAAAACACAACCAATATTCAATCATTCTGCAAAAATGAAACTATCACTTGAAAAGCAGTGGAATTAAGTGGACAAACTATATTTTCAAACTGCGTTTCAGTTTGTAAACACTTTTAAATAACCTAGGATTTGACTGTCATATCCTGTAAGACAACAGGGCAGATGTGATTATCGTCATTCTACACATGAGAAAACGGTGACCCAGAGAAGTGACACAACTATTAGGTTGAGTTCAAATTGTAGGCACACAATTTGAACTCAAGTCATTGATACATAAGTCAATTTCTTTTTATTGCACTTTTTTTCAAGCACATGGACGTTTATAATAAGTCATACAAGTCTTTTAAAATAGCAGTTCTGTCATCACTAGTAAGTCCACTTAGTCATAGAAAGAGATGAAGAGAAAACATCCTAATGAATCACACCAGATTTAGCTTCAAATGTAAGAAATATGAAAAAAAATTAAAAATGAACAAGAGCACAAAATAGAGAAATAACCTTGTATCAAAAAAGAAACTTGAATAGCTGTCATAATTACGCACCCCAAGTAACTCTAAGTAGCACGGCTTTGTAAATTAAAAGCCTGAAGCTTTTAGGAAGGAATTAGTGATACTCTGTCATTGATAAGCGGCAGGGCTGAGGTTTGAACTGTCTACGATAAAAATTTTCTTTTGAAAATTTCGCAAGGTATCACAGAACTCAAAGTGACTACTGAAATTGTGAGATGCAGATTGTTCCAGATAGTCAGAGAGACACATCACATGTGAACTACGGTGGCACAGCCTTGGCAAATTTTACCATGCTATGTGATCAACACGCGTTTTAACTTATGTCAATAGATAGCAAACCGATTGCCATTTGGAGCAGAACTCTACGCAAAAAGTACTTCATTCAGACACCCATGTTCATCACTTTCATTTTGCATAGGTAATTTTAAGATAATGAGGTTCACGCCCTTGTGTTTCCATTGTCAAATGTTTCTCCCACTCCTTCCTTCTCTCTCTGTGCGTCCATCCTGAATCGTTGGGGAGAAATAAGCTGATTACGACTCACTGGTTTAAATACCATCTGGGCTAAATGGCATTTTTACAGTTCTAGGCTTAGAGTGTCTGGCCCATGTAAGTCAGAGGGAACACAAGTTTTGGACCAGAGGTCACTGTTATGAAGAGGAGGGGTGCAAAATGAAACCTTTATCTACAATTCAAGTTAGTTTACATGAAAATACAATGAGACTACACATTGACATGCCAGCCCTTGTTTTTTCCAAATATATGAAAAACATTGACATATTTTAATACATTTGTATTTGTGATGGCTTGAAAAAGACAAAATCTGCTCATTTGTTTTTGACAATTCCTAACACCACACAATAATTTCATAAGCATTTAAATATTTTATATTCATAATGCTGAGTTTTTCGTTTCCATAACCTTTGGAATTATGTGACAATAGAGAATCTCTCTTTTTCTTCTTTCTACTCATTACCTCAAAATAGCATAATGGGTTTGGGACAGTAAATTCAGATTGTGTCTCATGAGACACAAACTATAGTGGTAGAAATTCTAGAAACAACCACCCATTCAATTTAAAAACTGACATGTATGAATATGAGGTGAAGAATAAACCAATTACAGATAACTATCCACCCTTTACTCCTTAATGGTCTGTTAACTAGTAGTTATTTTAGCACTTACAAACTCAAATATTAAACAATCACTAGCTTTGTATAAAAAATCTGGAAACATATTTATTCATGACTGTAAAATACAATGATAAATCTTGTCTACTGAAACTTTTTCACAAATAAATGTTTTCATAGATTTATACACATTCAAATAATTATACGATTCTACTAGAGTTAACAGATCTTTCCTATAGTTTTTGAAATAGAATCTAGAGATTTAAGCAAAAGCACTGACTCCAAAATAACCACGTTGCGGACTCCGCAATGTATAGTCAAATCAGTGCATTTGTTTTACTTTTTGTCTATTTATTTTTTGAGTTAGAGTCTCACTCTGTCCCCCAGGTTGCAGTGCAGTGATGTAATCACAACTCACAGCAGCAATCCTTCTGCCTCAGTCACCTGAATAGCTGGGACTACAGGCGCGTGCCACCACACCCGTGTAACTTTTTTATTTTCTGTAGCAACAGATCTCGCTATGTTCCCTGGGCTAGTCTCGAACTCCTGGGCTTCTGTGATCTACCTGCGTTGGCCTCCCAGTGCTGGGATTACTGATGTGAGCCACAGTACCCCACCTAAGGCATTTGGATACGACTCAGTTTTTGGTGAATTATAACTAGGCCATTGTGGGACAGAAAACATAAATTATTTTGTAAGGAAAATAAGTATTTTTGATGAAGATCCTTGTCCTAATTTGCAAACTAAATATGAAATGTTCTACATTTATATCGTTTTCTTCAATAGAATCACAACATGATTTCATTTGAGAGTTATTTAGTAATGTAAAGAGATCACAATATCTAACATTCATTAGACACCAGACACTGTTCTAGGTAGTTTACATACACATTTTCACATCTAAATTTCTAACCAACTCTACTCTCATTCGTCTCGTTGTACGGGCTTACAAATGTCAAATCAATAACCCCAGATCACATTGAAAGTAAATAAAACAATCAGAGCTTAAACTCATGCTGACTCCTGAGTCAGAGCTTCCACTCATCGTGAATCTCACTTCCCACAGAGTTCTTAGGAAGACTGTACTTTAAAAGATATCATTATACATATTTCAAGAGTCTTTGCCAAGCTAGAATATTTTCTATAGATTAAAAAAAAGGTATTATCTTTCCTGATCTATAACTGGCATTGCAAGTTATATAATTAGATAAATGACTGCAATACAATGCCTATTTATTTAGCAAAAATTTATTTCCCCTGCCACAGAACACAATTCCATTTCAGTCTCACATATTTCACACTTTCCATGACAATCTCCAAACGGCACTGAGTTTAAAACACAGCAGGAAACTGCCTAAGAAAGATCAAGAAATCCATTCAATATAGATTTAATTATAAAGGCATTTAACTGCACTGGTAGTGATCATTACATGGTATTTCACACAACATTAAATGGGAAGCCTGTTAGCAAAGACAGATTACCTCAGAACTGAAAGTCATTTCCACATCACTAAATTGTTAGATATCTTGCATGCCTCAAGTGACTATTTCTTAAAAGTCAAATACTGGATCTGTTCAAACCCCTCCATGCCAGATTCTGACCTCGAATTCTCTTTGAAAGCGAGCTAGATAAACCATGTACTACCAAATCACATAATTTTGTTATACTAACTTAAATATATTTAAGAGAGCATACTATCTAAGAATATAGAATTTAACAATAACACTATTACTAAAAATAACTGCTTGCAGTCCTAATAGTTAGGTTCATTTTATATTCTATAACACTCACTAATTGAATGGAGTACTTCCGTTTAACTTATATAATTATTTTAAAAGAAATGTCACTTGAACTTCACATGGCACTGATTTAATCATATTAATGGTAGGACACAAGTCCTCAGAGGTGTACTTTAAGAGAAATGAGTTAATACAATTAGTCTATCAAGATTTGATATTGAAAACCACTTTAACACATTTGAAGGTCTTATAGAAATTTTTCACAAAAATTAGAGTCTAATCAAGTTAAGAAAGAGTCAATTGTCAAACCATGATGATCAAATATCAACATGATGATCAGAAATTAAGGAACAGGTCAGTAAGCCAGAGGTAAAGGCAAAAGTGAGACATTAGCGGTAGTGCTGAGAAACAGATAAGCCATCTGCCTCTCATCTGTGATGGTTATTCATCAGTAATAAATTAAAAATCAATACCAAATGAAATGTATGCAGTAGTCAAACTATGTTTAAGAACTTTGGGTTTGGTAACACTAATTGCAGCCCGAGAATAAAAACGGAAGCTGAGATTGGAAGGAAATGGGCAGAGAAAATTGGAGAGAGACAAGGGTGACTTTAATAAATTTTTTTTTTCCTTTACTATTTTTCAGATTGCTTGATTTCGATTATTTTTAAGGTTCTTGCAGAAATTTACTTTTTTATGTTTAGTGATTTGAGACTATTCAGGATGGGAACAAACATATAAAATACATTTTTCTGCGAGGTGATAAATATCTTTACTCTCTCTATGGTCACAAGTTATTAAATACTGCAATTCCATTTTCCGCCATTTAACTTTTACAAATGAAGAATCTTTTTACATTCCTCCTCTAAGGGCGACACTGAATTTTAACTCATTAGTTTACTGGGAATTTTATAACCAATGGCAAACATGACATTAAAACAGTTAAATGATTTGAATTGTTTTAATCACTCACTGAAACTTGTGTGGTATATTGGGGGAAGCAATGGTGACACATTCATCATTAATAAAAACACATTAAAATATAGAAATAACCAAATCCACAAATGAAGTATTTTTCAGCAGAGATGGTTTAGTGTATCTGTTGATGAGATATGGAGAGAATATTCTACGGTTACTGTAGCTCAGTGGTACTTGACTGTTTGGAGGGCTTCTGTTTGATGAAAGCTGAGGACTTTCTCTCCAGAAAAACACAGCTGAACACAAACGTACTTTATAAACTACCTTGGGTGGTGAGCCTGGTGGCAGGTATGGGGTCAGAGACTCACTTCAAGTGTTACTTCTCATTGGATTTTCTATCATAGTTTCCTTTTAAAGTCCTCACAAAAATATTTTTATGAACATTGCAGTTTGTTTGCTTGTTTGTTTTGCCATTACACGCAAATACTAGTTTTGCCTCTCTTCTTTTTAGTCTGGCATTTTTGTCAAATACTTCATATCATTAAAATATATTTCATTTAGTACACGTGTCCCAAATAAACTGGTTATTTCAGTATCAGCAAATAAGCAAAATAAAATGCCACACTCACACAGGTGGCCAATAGCATATTTACAAGTCAATTTCAAATGAAATATTGATGCAATTAAAAGCGCATTTGCACTTTATCTGGCTGTGCAAATCCCGTATAATTACGTTCTGATATGATCTCAAATCAATAAAACATAATAAAAATGTGTCCGACATGCATTACATGCTTAATAAATATTTGTGGGATGAATTAATACTTTGTGTTTTTTATTAGAAGGGTGTGTGTGTGTGTGTGTGTGTGTGTGTGTGTGTAAGGGAAGCTTGCACAGCATTTCACCTGTTCACAGTGATCTTCCTTGTTCAGATTTAATGTTTGTGTATATCTTTCCTTAATGGTATTACATATATCTGGTATTGAGACATCATGAAGTACTCAAAATATATCAGTTTTTCAAACAGAGAACAGGTACCATTTGAGTCTACAGATCTGTGTAATAACTTTTATATATTCCTCTCATTTCAACAACGGATTCCGTGAATAATTTAACCTTTTCTTAGTGATACATTTTCACCTTTTAGCATCAACAGTAAATGCAAAACTCAAGCCTCAGGGGCTCTCAAGTTGAGTCTGACAGATTGCTTTCTCACATTAAACAACCACAGGAAAGCTTTTTAATTATTATGTCTGAATTGTATGTTGTTGTTGCTGTTGTTGTTTTTCTTTTCCCTCTCATTATTGGATTGTTAAATCTCCCAACTTTGCATTTGTCTTAACTTACACCAGCCAACCCATTCTTCCTTTCTAAACCGTTGTGTTTCATCTGCTTTTTAATTAAAACACAGGATAATCATGTGCAAAATTAGAGTAAATAATTAGATTCTGAATGAAGTCCTGTGAATACAATACTTGACTATTGTACCTTCATTTTTGAAAACTAGTAATGGTTGTTCTGTAGTATTTGGAGATGCCAGATTGTTACATCCATATGCCTTTCTCTACTGCAAATATGGTGACCATTGAAAAGACTTGTAGCTTTGACTAAAGGATGCACAGGAAGATAATTACATGACTGGTGAAGGGAAAAGCTGGGTGTTTCTCCTACTCCCAAAACAGCTTTTTTTTCCCAGGAGATGCATCTCCTTTAATATCTTGGCATCCATGGAATATCTGGTCCCTCCTTGGGTCTTAGTTTCTCCTAGTTCCTGAGTTCTGATAACATACCCTTTCTGCATCTTTCCATCTCCAGGAATGCTAGCCATTGGTGTCTTCCTGTTGCTACCCTCTGGAGATACTTGTCATGAGACTGCGTGCTTACACAAATGCATCCTGGCATCTACAGTTTCACTCTACATACCCTAGGGAAAGGGATTAGTCTGAGATGATCTTTGAGTCGCAAGAATATTTGCAGTGAAGGTATACGTAGAATGACTGCTGTCCAGTCCAGGGATTTTATTACCATTTCCTTCCATATTTTAATTAGAGGTGTGTTCAGGAATCAAAGGCTGAGAGACAGGCTATTAGCAACAAATCAGACACAAATAGATAAATCTGGCTTAAGTGGTCTAATAAAAAAATAGAGAGACTGAAAATTAGTTTTATTTTCCTGGTATATCTATACAACTGTTTTATAAAAAAGCTAACGGTTCTATGAAAAACAATAGTTTTGTTTGAAGCAAGTAATGGTTTCATTTACCATAAGGGTTTTAGACAAAAGTAAATTTTTAAAGTAAAATATTTTATAAAAATTAAAATACTGCAAACCTATGTGCATCAATGTATGCGAAAATGGGATAAAGTCTTTATATTGATTATAATCAATTCTAAGCACAATAATAATTCTTGATGTTAGCTCATGTACTTTAATTGGTTTCTTAACTTCATATATGTACCTAATGTCATGTCACGGATTTTTTAAAATAGTGCATTTTTAAACAAGAGCTTGTTATTTTAAACTTTTAACATATTTTGCCTGCAACCTTGATCGGAATTGAATTGTATAGCTATGTTTGCATATGTGGTTATCCTTGATTAACTATTTTCAGTATCCCATGACACTTTTAATTAGACACTATTTCTCACAACTATTGATGTACTTGGTAAGCTCAGTAAACGTTCTACAAAGTAAAAAATATTTCCAATATTAAAGTGTTTTAAAATGTACAAACAAACAAGCATTTTCATAGTCTTAGCTCTATTTAAAGTATCTCTTTGCAACAAATGTTTTTAACATGTTTAAACTTGCTATATCATCTCTACTTATAATTTTTTTAAAGTATTTTCAAATATAGATGCTAAAAAACTGTAAAGATTCTGTAAGTCACAGAATATTCACTTTTTAACTAAAACTTAGTCTCTATCGAGATTTCCCACAATCAAGATTCCAAACCACAATATTAGAACTTCACAATTGTACCTTTTACAAAGTATGTGCTGTCATTGACTGTTTGTTGAGTTTTTCCTTTGATTTTGTAGGTAGGGATTTCAATGTCTTCTTGTTTGCAAGCTTAGTACTAGATAATCACAGTTTGCTAAAAACATTCAAAAGTTAAAACATTTTAACACTCACTGAATATTTTGATTAAAGATGATCAACTGATTTTGAGCAAAATAAAATATGTATTTACAGTGTTCATTTGAAAGCGTTTAGAACTATTATCACCTAGGATGATTAACAAGGTGCTTTGAGAAGTCTTAAGTATTTTTAAAATTTTATATAACATGAATAGCAAAGAAAGATGTCTGTTCCACTGCAGTATTGTTTATAGTTCAGTTATTATGATTATATATATCTTAAGATTTTGTCAAGTACAGCTACTTATTTGGTCAATAGACTACTGCAGCTTATTCAGATGTAATTATGAATGATGTGTTTTAAAATGTTGGTTCTAAGCTCACTTTTTACGCATGCACTTCCTAATATAGCGAGAATATTGCTGTTATCATGCAGTAACCCATCAAAATGCACATTCCTATCATCACCACAAAGACAAATAATTTTATTTTCAATGTTAAGTTTTCTCACCAAATTTACAATAGGAATCATAATATTGCCACGTCTTACCTTCAACAAAGTGAACATCAAGTTGCATTTGATTCTGTAATTACAGAATCAGCCCAATCTGGATCAACTTTGTGTAATAAAATAGTTTTAAGTTCCCAAGGATCCCTGGGTTGCAGGTTATATAACCTGAGCATGCTTAGATGAACCAAGAGTGTAACCAGAGACAGAGCATTAGTGCTCATTCCAAGGAATGGGAGCCTTGGGAACACTTCATGGCATGAACTATGATCCAATCAGATCAAGCTCTGTCAACCCCCCATGACATGATCCAGTCAAAGTATGCCTTCTAGCATCACCTTATTTCAAAAACCAATCAGATCACACTCCATTACTCTCTTCCTATCAAACCTGTCCCTGGCGCCAGTTCTTGGAAATGAATTTGGGCCCACATCCCATTTCCCTGCCTGGTAGCCTTTCAATAACCCCTTCCCTCTACAAAACACTGGCGCTTTGCTATTTGGCTTTGGCTTTCCATTGCATGCTGAAACTATTCAGTTCAGCAACAAATTCAAAAAAAATTGAATCATTATTGAAATTAACTGATTTTCTATTGGATTCCTATTTTTATTTTGATTGACCTCTATTCTAATGACATTAGTATAAAGCCAGTCTCCAACATTTCTGTTGAGTCAACCAAACATAATAACAGCTATATACATACTCATAAAAATTTGGGGGAAAAAGTTAGCAAATCAATATAGGACAGCTGTCATTTGAATGAAAGTCATGTCTCAAAGACTGATGTGTAAAGTCACCTCCTGCAACTACCTGTGTTATAATAAATCATTGTCTGTACACACAGTCTTCTTAAATTCTAACAGTTTGAGGAGGTACTGATGCTTGATGTATCCATGTCTTCTGGTTTTTAATGTGATCTGTAATATCACTAAAGTCACCATGTTGGATATAAATATTGACAGACATTGTATACAAATTGCACAATCATCAACAATTTTCTTGAGATTCAGAAATCCAGTCATTCATAATTAATTAAGCATGTACTCCCAATTTTTAGCTCATTATTGCCAAAGTGGCATACTGAAAAATAAACTCTTTATGAAATGACAAAATGCATAAGTACTTGCATATTTGTACTTTATGATAAATGACAAAATCACAGTACTAAGAATGCTCATATTGTTTTGTCTATTCTATAGAAAGATTTCCCATTTTTTATTTTTTGCAATAATATTCTACATTGAAATGTATTTTGGTACATCTGATTTATCATTTCTCATATTCTCAACTGTTTCTGCCAACTTGACAACTGGTGATTTCAGGCATCAACCAGGCCTTCACTCGGGCCGTGGTACAATAGCTGGTACAACAAATGGCCAGCAGACACAACAAAAGGAAAAGTTTGCCCACCACCACCACCTAAGACCTACTTAGATGCCTAACTAATCTCCCTTGTCTATATACTGGAAGTTCTCTTCTGCACCAGAATGCCTCAACAGCCAACTGGATAATTCCAAGACTAAAAGACAAGATACACTCAAGGACTGCCACGTGAGGGAAGGAGCCCAATTTTAAGTATGGATCTACATGCACTCCATGTATATCTAATAATATAGCAAGAGCTGAATTTAGAGGAAATTTTGACACTCAGTTGTGGATCCATTTTTGTTGATAATAACTGTCACGTTACTTAAAGCTTCATGTCCCTTATACAACCCACTTTCAATTCCAATGAATCTCAGAAATTTCAACTCAGGATGAGAAATAAAATACCTCTAGTCCTGGAGTAAGGAAAACTGAAGAAGAAAAACTAAATGAAAGGAAGATTCAATAAGAAATTAAAAAGAAACTAAGATAGACAAGAGAGATACAGAGAAAAAAATGAGTAATAAATTCCACTAGCATCTATGCATTAATAGCTTGATCAGAAGCAATGTAAATGCAAAATTTACCTTTTCAATTGTAGCTTTATAAAGGAAAGAGTAACATTTTCATGACTAATTACTTTAATGTTTTTCAAAAAAGAAATGATTTTTGAGGTTTCAGTTAATGACTTCTTGCAAGAATAGCAAAAGATGTAAACAGTGACAGTTTGCATCAACTGAGTCTATCAAAAGACAGGAAACTGAACAGGATGATATTTTCTATACTGTCAAAATAAAATGTATAAAAAAAGCAAAAAACTTATTTTATGGCATTTTGACTTTTATGTAACCCTTTATTGACCCCAGCAATGGCATTATCAAAACAATGTCCATAAATTAGGCAACCAAAAAATCTTAACATATACCTAGCGTGGTACCTCTCACTAGGGGAAGTAATTCATGCACAAAATATTTTATTTAAATATCAGTAAGAAGACTTTTGTGTGTTTATCATTATTCATTCAGAAACATCCCCTACAAAACAACTAAAAGGAAAAAAAAATTGTCTTAAGAAATATCTTACTTATTCTAATAATTCTTAAATACTGTTTCTATAAAATAGGTTAAAAATAAGGTTTATGAATATACAAAAAGAGCAGTTTTGTGCTAAAAAAATTTAGATCTTGAGCACTGAGATCACGAAGAAAACATTTGTACCCTGATAAGTATCCCCAGCCCAAGTGATGTGCATTGCAAAGGCATTTTGTCTTTCAGCTTCTGTATTGATTGTGAGAACAAATAACCCTGTACATGCGAGGTGCTTGAAACTCCTCAGAAAAGAGTTAGCATATCCTATCATTCTTTTATGAAGCACTAAATTTCTCAAAACACATATTTCAGCAACTTTGACCTATTCAAGTTATACTCCAAGCTTCCCTCGAAATGCCATACTTTATCACTTTATCTGTAAAAGATAGGTGAGAAGACAAGTACAAAGTCAAACAGAAAATGATATTTATAAAATGTACATCATGATTACTTCTGAGTGGATAAAATTGAAAATAATTTTCCTTTTAAAAAATGTCCTTCATTTTGCAGGTTTGGTTATGGTAAAAACTAATGCATGAACATGTCTTCACTTAATTGGATAAAAGTCAGGACCTTATATTGTGTTTTTCTTGGCATACTGATCAGAGAGAGAGAGCTGATCTTTGTAACAGAAGGCTTTTATTATGATGCGTTGCACACTCTAATAATTAAGTCTCAGACTTCTTGGCAGTGAATGAAGGAAATCACAATTTTTTTTTAATCAAAAGCTCTTTAAGAGTGTATACCAGCCGGGCTCGGTGGCTCAGCCTGTAATTCCGCGCCTTTGGGAGGCTGAGGTGAGTGAATTGCCTGAGCTCGCGGGTTCGAGACCCGCCTGGGCAACTTGGCAAGACCTCATCTCTACAATGGATCAAAAAATTGGCCGGGCGTGGTAGCGCGCACCTGTGGTTCCAGCTGCTTGGAAGGCTGAGGCGGAAGGATTGCCGGGGCCCAGCAGGTCAAGGCTGCAGTGGCCAGGAACGGCCACCGCACTCCAGTCTGGGCAACAGAGTGAGACTCCAACTCAAAAAAAAAAAAGAGTGTATACCATCACCTGAATTTTTTTTTCCAGACTTACTTTTAAATATATTTGAACATTTAGAAACTGAAAAACAATCTTAGATAGTAAATTCACTCACATACATTGCAACACTCACTGCTCAGTTGGCAACAGTGATTTGGATTAATAATCAAAGTCACCAGATATGCCAGGCTTCTTCCACTCCCCAGTTATTTAACTTTATGAAAAAGCCAAGACAGGCAGCATGGTGCAGAGATCCACAGCATGGCAAAGGCTGCTTGGCTTGTCTCCAAACATGAGTGATCCCGGGAGACAGATGGGTGTATACAGGCAGACTCAGCCTACTGAAGCCCTGAGCAAAAGTTCCTTACTGCCCCTCAGGGGTGTGTGACTGTACCCTGCACTTATGCACTGCCAGTCACATTGCTCCCTCAGGGTATATGACTTATTCTTCCTGTAATGGAGTTACTTCTCATCAATTATACTGGTTTGACAATTGCAGATGAATCAATAAGCTACTCTTAGTATGACGTCTAGGTGCTCAGTGGGTGTGTGCTATTATTGTGGATCTGGCATATTTCCAGAATTCCTTGATTTTTAGTCACAGGAGGATTCAAGTCAGCATCAGATTCTCGGGTGTTTCTGCGACTGGGGAAAGTGTCACAGACTAGTTCTTCATTATTTCCTTTCATAGATAAATTAAATATAAGCATCTAAGGGGGGCACGTTTGCTATCCTACTTCTGATTTTTCTCCATTTATTTCTCCTTCGCTCTTTTCAGGTGATTGTTCATCCCTACCATGTATTTACAATGATTCACAGAGAAGTCTCTTGCAGTATAAGTCTCCATCCTAAATACCATTCTCCAGTTAAAGTATATCGATGATACCAAATACTCTGTCTGTATCAAAATTCCAATTATTCATGTACTTTTCAACATCTCATAAGGCCATATTAATCCTCTTGATAAATTTTGCATCCATTTTCTTCTCTTTTCATTTTAATAGAAATCTCCTTTTTCTAATTAAAATGATTTCAAGGTAATTGGAAGAATTTGAACTATAAAAAAGGATGGAAGAAAAATGTAAATGTATCCTGGAATCTCACACTCCAGAGAAAAGCAGTGCACCATTTTTACTTAAAAGAGTAGTATTTTAAATATGTTAAGTGATGGTACGGTTGAAATTGCATTCATGGAGAAAAGACAAAAAAACTACAGTGAAGAGTTATTCCAGTCCTGCCCACACCTTCCCAAAGGGCAGCCTTCCACCTCTCCATCTCTGGAATTTGCACATCTATGTACCATACCAATTCAGTACCTACCCACGAGTCTCCCAACCCACAACCCATCTGAGGAGGCTGCTAAATTGCCCCTACTTTTTTTAATACATACAAGCGAATCACACAAGGAACCAAGACCCTTCTCCTTTGCAATCTTCCCTATGAGGTCTAGATATATCAATTTGAGATTGCATATATTCTTACACACTAAAAACAAACATGGAAAGTCAGCCTTTCAAACATTCTCACTTAATCACTGTTTCCTCTCTAAATCATTATTAAAGTCTAAACACTGATGACATGGGAGTATTGATTCTGAGAGTAAAGTTGATGGAACAGGTGTAAAAAGGTATTCAGCACCTGACTTAGGAAGACAGGCATTTACCTCCACCACCATCATCCCTACAACTGGAAATTACTTTGAATATTTTGGTATCTTCCAAAATCTATTTGAACACCTTTTGTTTAACATATTCAGAGCTAACCTATTTGCTAAACTGTAAGCATAACTGTTTTGGGTTGATATACCTAATTCAAGTCAAAAAATTGTCCTAAGCAATCTTTGCCAGAGAGAAAGAAATGCTATAACCTCTTAGTGTAGAATGAGATTTAGGTTTAGAAAGAGAATTGGGATAAACAGAAACAGACTTGCCTTCCTGTAACTTTTTTTTTTCCTCTCCTAAAGTAAGACTGACCACAATGTAGCCTCGGCTTATTTTTCAATTCTCCATAAAAATCAAATATAAAACTGGCATAGAATTTTAAAGTATTGGTTTTGAATTCATGGAAAAGAATGTTAAATTTCCTCCCACAGTAAGATTGTAAGTTAAAGAACCTCAAAAACCTATTGCAAATAAGCCTCTCAAAGGCTTTTAATGATTCATGAAATTATCAGATTATGTTGTCTCACAAGCAGAGTTTTTTTTTTATTAATGTGGTTAATGGACTAGATAGAAATTTTTCTTCTGTTTTATTCTTTGCCTCTTCATGGTGTAAATATTAAATCCATTTTGCCTTAGTAAGATACATTTAGACCACATAGAAGTCTCTACTTCAGAAAGTAAGGTAGAGCTTGACACTACTGCCTTTTTCTCCCCATTCAAAATCATCTTATCTGAAACTAAAAATGTAATGGTATCTGTTCACATTTTACTGCAAACTGCACACTCAAGAAGTTTTCATTATGCAACACTAAAGGTTGCAATTCACATTTGTCTAGGGAGCTGGAGATAATTATACTTTTGAACACAATGTATAGGAACATAATGATAATTATAGGCCTGCACTAGCTTTCCAATGAGTAATGTTTAGTGCCAGCAGGAATATTTGCTAGTGCTATCTGCAGTCCTTATTTGTTCATGACAAGCTAGGCACAGCCTTGGAAGGTTCCTCTTTTACAGCCATACCACATATACTTAAAGTCTTTAATGACTTTGCAAGGCCTTATACTACTATACCCTATAAATACTTTCAGAATATGCATTACAGGTTTTCAATAAAGTAACCTCATGTTAGTGTTTGAACTGTGGGAAAAAGAATGTATTACTTCTTTTAATTTTATATCTTGTGAGAATTCTTCATTCTTATTCTGGAAATTGGCCCTTCCTTTACCTATAGTTAATAAATGTGTTCCTGAATATAATGTTTTCTCTTACATATGTAAATTTTAATAAACGTCTGCATAGGAAAATTCACAAGGAAATAATTTCTAAATAGCTTTGGATATTGCAGTATTTTCAAAAATCTGTTTCTGAATACTTGTTACTTTAACTTATCTGAAGCTAAATTGCTTGTTAGACTATAAGCATGACTGTTTGGGTTGATGCACGTAATTTTTCAAGTTAAAAAAAATTACCTGGGGTAATCTTTGCCAGTGGGAGAGAAATGCTACAAACTCTTAGTTTAAATCATGTGTCATGTCAAGGCATATGAGATTTAGAGTCCAACACCATATATAAATCTGAAATCCCTTAATAAGACACGTGATTTAAGTAGGAATTTTACCTCCAGTTTTTGGTATCCCTTTGCCTGATGGGTAGTAAAGGGATTGTTACTTCAGTACTGAAGAACAATCCCAGGTTTTGTAGCCATAGGTAGGTTGGCGGTGACAGACTATACGCCCTGTAATAGTAGAGAAGCAATTAGGGAAGGAATGCAAATTGTATCCCTCAATTATGTCTTTAGAATAAAGAAACTCCCAAGGCTTTGCTTCATTTCTATTATTGATGAAGTCCACTCTGCTAAAAAAAATGATGGCTTTTCTCAACTTCTGTGGTCTTTTAAGGGTGAAGAGAGGGAGGACGCAGTCGAGTGACATGAACCAAAATGATGACCTACATACTAGCTTTTAGCTCACCCCAAATAGCCTTTTGGATAGCAGGTGACTTCAGTGTGATTCAAAACTCCAATTTGTCCTTTCCACTCCACTTGTCAGTGAGTGAAAATAAGTCTATCCAATGAACATTGGTTAGAGAGCCAGGAACTAACTCACAAAGTTATGGAAGACACGAATTTGAGTTTAAGGGTGGTTATGTTCATATTAAGAAATATGAAGCCAGCACAATTAGAATGGTTCAAATGGATCATCGTCTTAATTCTCTTTAATGCAGAAGTTTATAGGTTAGACCATGAAATTAATACACGCAAGCAGGGTACTGGAAACGTGCATGTTTTACAGTGGCCATTTTGTAGGTTGCAGACAGGAATAATTTGTATGAACTAATTCAGCACATTACAAATTGGAAAGATTCAAAGGTAAGAACTCTTAAATGCTTGCTGATTTTCTTCTTAGCCACAAAATCTGTGGGAACAGCAAGCTATCATAAAACTTTAGTTTCAGCTCCAAACTTTCTGCAAGAAGAACAAGTGGCAGTGTGCTTAAATGGGAAGACTGAGACTTTGAAGATCTCAGAAGCAGAAGTCCCATATTTTATAGACACTACCCTTTTTTCAAGATACAGTTATGTTAGAGGCAACCTGCTGGGGAGATAGACTCCTTGCCACCCCAGAAATATTTTCAGTCCTCCTATCTCACAGATAAAAGACCTAGAGGGAACTAAGAAGAGTCTGCAATTACTCGGTCTCACCTCACCTCACTTTCGGAAAGCCCAGAGGAAAGATAACTCATTTCTCTCTAAATAAAGTTTAACTCCCACGAGAGTATTTCTGTTTAACAAACTGGGTCAGATAACTCACCCTCAGCCAAGTTCCAGGGGGCTGTGTTGGCAACTTTCCTCCCTAGAACCCATGGGGAAGAGGAAGGATATTTCCCCAAAAGAGAGAGTAGTGTTCTCTCCCGCAGAACGGAGAAGGAACAATGGTCAGACAACAACCAAGATGTCTTCAACATGTGACAAGGAAGACACAAGCATCATGGAAGGAAATAGAGGTAAGCAAGATCTAACTCACTTCTCTTGCACGCTTGCATATTCTGGACATTTAACAATAATTGTGGGTATTACAGATGTAAAGAGAAGCAGACGAAAATGGATCTGATGCTTATTTGAGTGAGATTTGAGAAGAAAGATGACTTTTAGGAACTCTTCAGCAAAAGGAATCCAGCCTTCTAACCCCAGGGGACGCAGACGTTTCGAGGCACTCCTTGGACAGTGGCCACAGAGGGTGGACATTGGTTCTGCTCATTACAAGTAAGCATTATCCTAGAAGATTTTGAGTGTGAGCCATAGTCTAATGACTCAAGTGTTGATTAATTAGCAGCCCATGCATGGAACAGATGGAAGACAACCAGAACCAAAAGATCATTCTGCTTGAGTAGTTTTACCTCAAACCCACCCCTTAAACCTCACTCAGGTTCTGTGGCAGAGATTTTAAAATTACTTTGTAGGAACACGGTCTATTCACTTGTGTTTTTCAAATGAAATCTTACTCAGAAGCTCAATCTATGAAGCAAACGGTAGTGGTGTTAGCTGGGTTGAGTGTAGCAAGGAAGAGGGCCCTGGGACCCTCTCTAACACCCCTGAGACTTGTGTATGAAGCCAGGCTTCAAGGAAAGCTCCAGAAACCCATCGTTCCAGTGGACAGAATCTGTCCAAGAGCAGGACAAAGAAATGTGAAAATCTTATACCATCTTCTAGTGTGACCATATGATTTTTAGAGTAATTTTTAAATGAAGAGCATTTAACAAGCCAAACTTCCCTCAGACACTAGACATACCATTACAAAACAAGAAGAGAATATCTGTAAAAGAAAGTCTTTCTTGTGAACAGTGGATATGATATTATGGAAAAGATGAATGAGTCAAAAATTAGGAGCTAAATCCTGCCCTCTAGGAGAAACACAGCTCTCCTAAGTGATAGATCCATGGTACAGAGCACAGAGAGATTTTGAAATCTTTGCTGAGAGAATGCCACCAGCAGTTTGTGGTGGCTAATTTAAGACCTGGGGAACAAATTTCCCACTTGGAAAGTTTCTTTTAAATGGATTATTGTGAAATAAGATTTTAAATAATTTCTGGAGGAAAAATAAGTTATTGCACTTAAATGTAAATTATTGATCATTTACAATCCTTCAAGTGCAGGGAGCACTTGATCTCTTCTTACATTGATGCCATTGCAAAATTAAAGTAAATAGAGAGGTAGTTTTCTTAATCATGTGACTCTTTCTGTGAGCCATGGGTAAAGCCTCGTAACTTGAAGAGGGTTATACAAAAGCCTTTGTACCAGGGTCTACTTCGAAATTTACCAAGACAGTTACTATCAGAACCTTGACAGCAACTTAGAGGTGTCCTCTAAAACCAATCCATTCCTTTTAACATCAAATTATACTTATACCATCCTGTGAGATAGTCATCTTTTCTATTGAAAAGATCTTGGAATCTGCAAAAAAGACTTAGAATCAAACAGACACCAGACAATGGTGCCCTCTGTACCAGGCATCAGAGATTCACAGTGAAGAAGACAAAATCTTCATGAGGAATGTACAATCTGGTGGGTAAGACAGTTAAAGAGATCATTTCCGACCATTCACAGTGACTCAAATCTACAATCCCAGCACTTTGGGAGGCTGAAGAGAGAGGATTGCCTGAGCCCATGGGTTTGAGACAAACCTGGGCAACTTGGTGAGACTCCATCTCTACAATAAATCAAGAAATTAGCTGGGCATGGTGGCGCATGCCTGTAGTTCTGGTTACTTGGAAGGCTGAGGTGGAAGGATCACCTGAGTCCAGCAATTCAAGGCAGCAGTGGCTATGAGTGTGCCACTGCACTCCAGCCTGGACAACAGAGTGAGACTCCAACTCAAAAA
Organism: Carlito syrichta; assembly: GCF_000164805.1. NCBI lineage: Eukaryota > Metazoa > Chordata > Mammalia > Primates > Tarsiidae > Carlito > Carlito syrichta. The sequence goes on along the minus strand of NW_007254978.1, from coordinate 107,659 downwards.
AAAAAAAAAAAAAAAAAACAGATAATTTTCGCATATTTATATGTATTCTAGGAAGCAGCTAAGACATTATCTGTGAAAACACAAAGTTGGCATTTAAAGTCTCTAGAAAAAGATATTCAAGGAGAGCTTTGCCATCTAAACTGAGACTGGGCGCACAAGTTTGCCAGGTGAAGAGTGACCGAAGGATGGTCCAGCAGGAAGGAACAGAATATGTGAATACATGAAGACAAATGTGGAAGTGGCATAGTCGTTGCTCAAGAACAGTTCAGCATGGAGTTATGAGTTGAGGGGAGACGTATTAAGATGCCAGGCTGGTGAGATGAACGGAACCTGGAAAACAAAAGGCCTTGAGTATCATGTAAGCCTGCAGGGGTCTTGGGACATTATCATGCATGCAATGAGAATCAGATCCGAGTGTAAGAAACATTATTCTGTCTGGAAATGGAGAATGACTCGAAGGTGGGTGAGGGAACAGAGAAAACTGCCCCGTCCTTTACGAGGTAGAACAATAAGGACTTGGCAACAGGCAGGATGTGGAGAGTGACAGGAAGGAACCTGAGTTGCCTCCTGTATTTTGACCGCAGCGCTAGATAACTTAGATGGAGAATATAGGAAGTGCTGGACTGCATTCAAGATGGTGAATTAAGGCGATTTCCTTTTGTTTCATTTTTGTGTTTTTTTGTTCTTTTGATAGCAGGATCTCACTATGTTGACCAGGCTGGGGTGAACTTCCTGAGTTCAAGTGATCTTACCGCCCCAGCCTCCTGAGTAGCTGGGATTACAAGGGCACATTCCTGGGTCCGGCTCAGAATTGTATTTTAACATATTGAATTTGGGATTCCCAGGATGTATCCGGGAGACAATTTTTATTCTCAGAGTTAATTTTGCCTTGTTGGAGACAGCTGCATTGTATGAAGTGGGACAAAGAAGAAGGAAAATTTGTATAATGGAGGCAAATAGTGACGGAAAAAAGGAGAGCAATTGGAAAATGAAACACTGAACTAGAAATTTTTAAAAAGACACTTTTGTAAAATATAATTACATAAAACTGATAACATAAGTGCTGCTATTAGTCTTCTAAATTTACAAGACTGTCGAAACAAGCAGCACCTGGATCGTGTGCTCGTGCAGTTTCATCGTGAACGTGACCCATGTATGTGTGCCAAGAAGTCAGTGGTGATATGTGTTCTCCAAGGACTTCTGGGGGGAGGATTTTACTCAGGAAGGTGGACAATAATGCCAGGCTATTTACCAAGTATAGGAAAGATTGTTTGGACCTGATTGGCCTTAGTGTCTGTGTTAAGATCTTAAGATATGGGGTACATACAAAGTAGAGTTTTTTTGAGTTGGAGTCTTGCTCTGATGCCCAGGCTGTAGTGCAGTGGCACATTCACGGCCATCCCAGCCTTGACCTGCTAGGCTCCAGCGATCCTTATACCTCAACCTTCCAAGGAGCCAAACTACAGGCACATGCTACCACTCCCAGCTAGTTTTTGATTTATTGTGGAGATGAGGTCTTGCCAAGTTGCCCGGGCTGGTCTCGAACGCACGAGTTCAGGCAATCCACTCTCCTCGGCCTCCCAAAGTGCTGGGATGACAGGCTGAGCCACCGAGCCCAGCCTGCAAAGTAGATTTTAAACACATGTTATGTCGCATATTCTGAGGCTTCTTGACTGGAGTTTTTAAGCACAAGGGAATACAGGTTTAAAAAACCATTGTTATTGTGCACAACGTTTTTTGATCTCATTTTTTTTCTTAACAATCAACTCATAGAATGCAAACGTTATTAGTCTTGGGTTTACTGAATTTTCCCTGCCATATAATGTGCAGTAGGTAATTGTTATCCAACCTGACACTGCAAAAATTAAAATATAAATACAGAAGCTTGAAGAGGAAAGTGCTGACAGAAGTAGTAAGAGGCACTAGCAATTCCATCTTATCAAGTAGGGTATTTAAAAATTACCATTAATACTTAGCAGAAAAAAGCAAAGGCATAAGAGCACGATTTCATGTTTCAAATATAAGAATTGGGAGCAAAATATTATACCTATATTGGAAGAAAGATGAGGCAGCTCTAAGTAGGCTACATCTTCATCTACCTTGGCAAGAACTTAATAGAAAATATCTAAAAGTTGACAATCAAGAAATTCCACTATCCACATTATTTGCAGACATCCTGGTAGCCTTCAGGGGAAGCATCTAGAAATGGGAGTTGATGGGTCAGTGGGCCACTGTGTTTGTGCAAACCCTCTGCATTGTCAACCATAAGTGAATATCACTTTGATAACATTTTACAATTTCATATATCCAGATAAGGGATCCCCCCAAATACCATAAGTTATTTATTGAAAAAGTGTCCCCTAGCCGGGCTCGGTGGCTCACCCTGTAATCCCGCGCCTTTGGGAGGCTGAGGTGAGTGGATTACCTGAGCCCGCGGGTTCGAGATCCGCCTTGGCAGGCAAGACCTCATCTCTACAATAAATCAAAAAATCAGCCGGGCGTGGTAGTGCATGCCTATAACTCTGGCTACTTGGAAGGCTGAGGCAGAAGGATCGCCGGAGCCCAGCAGGTCGAGGCTGCACTCTAGTCTGGGCGACAGAGTGAGACTCCAACTCAAAAAAAAAGACAAAAGAAAAAAAAAGAAAAAGTGTCCCTTTATTCTTAAAAGCTTAAACTTCAGTCCCCTTCAAAGTACTCTCCGTTTGATGCAATATCCCCATCAAGATACCTTTTCCACTACTCAAAACAATTTTTGAACTTATTGATTTTGATGCCTGTTAGTGCATTTTTTGTTTCACCTCTTCCACATTGGCATTTTTTGTTTCACCTCTTCCACATTGGCAAAACGTTTCCCTTTGAAAATTTTTTTTCATCCTGGAAAAAAAAGCAAAACAAAAGTAGCTTGGGGTGAGATAAGATGAAAGGGGAAGGTGGGGCTCAGAGGTCTTACTCTTTTTTATCAAAAACTGTTGAACACCCAGTGTGGTGTGTGCAGGTGCACTTGTAAATCACCCGTCATGGAACAGATAAAGGTGTTGAAAGAATCTCCCCCCACAAAAAAAAATATTCACTGAAGCTGAACGCAGCCTCTCACAATGCCAACTGGTACACTGATATCAGTGGGTTCCTAGAACACTTACCTAGCAGGGGAAACCTGTCCTACAAGGGACCTGCTTTCTAAAAAATGATTCTGTTGTTTTTAGAGTTCTCTTCGAGAGTGTGTGTTTGTGTGTGTGTGTGTGTGTGTGTGTGTGTGTGTGTACATAAGGGAGACCAAAATATATATTATATATTATATGTAGTACATGTTATGCCACCTGAAAGATTAAAATAATTTGTAGTTCAGCACAATATTTGACCCCAGTTGTAACAATGGCATTGATATATGTAAACATATATGTGTCGATCAGAAATATGCAACAAATATGGCAATACGCATCTAACAGCCAAGGGGAAAGCAAGACTTGGTCAATAAACACGAGAAAGAAGATTCAACATTATTGACTGAAAAGCTGCCTAAGATCCCATGTGTTCCATTCTCGCATTCCACATCCATCCGGAAACTTCTTGTTCCTAGTCAGACCTGGATTCAAGGTGACCTGTAGGAAGAGAAACCTTGCCACACTAACACAAGTGCTCTGGTCTCTGCCGAGGTTTATTTTACTTTGAATTAATAATTTGGCATTTGGGATTATACTCCAGTCTCTGGAGGACCTGGTTATTGTAAGTTATCACAGACTCCTTCTTGGGCAGTCAGTGCCTCTCTTCTGGGAATTCCTGGGCTTTGTAACACTTGTGTCTCTACATTCAACAGTTTGAACAGGCCTTCTTTTTTTTTTTTAGATCAGCACACATTCTTTGTTCTATACAACTTTGTTGTCGTCTACAATGCTGTGAGTCATTCATTTTTTATAATCCGTACAGAATTGGTGCCCAAAGAAACAGGGAATCGCTCTCAGGTTGCAACTTCAATGTCTTTTGAGTTGCTCTTACCTTTTAAGAAAAAGCTGAAAAAAGGAAAACACAGCCGGACACCAAGTTAAATGTGACGTGTCTGAATTTGAAGGGAGCAGGTCCCTCTAGGCAAATCTTTTACTCGAAGTTGCTATATCAGAAGGAGATTTCCTGTGAAGCTGGTAAAACTTAACTCACTTGATGGAGACCCTTGCAATGCCCTAGAAGGCACCCTTGCAACTTGTTCATACACTCACTAGCTTTTCCAAAATTTTCAAAAGTGAGATATTTTGATGGCAGTTGGTTAGGCTGCTGTCTCTTTCCTCTTTGAACCTCTATCACAAATCCCCTAAAGTCAGATGACAGCAATGGAGCAGCCAGGGACATTTTAGAATCTGGCTAAGAGAAAGTTGAGTTGGCGATACATTCATCTGAGTCTCATATACTTATATTTCATGGTTTTTTATATGTATATGTAGGTTCTTGCTGACTTACTTGGCATCATTGGAATGAATGTACACATCCAGAGATTATAATGTGATATGAACGTGCCCTGTGATTCCCTGCACAGAACATTCATAGATAATAGAAAAGAAATAACATTCATAGAAATGCACAAAGCAACAAGCTAGTCTGTGGAAAATTCTTCTAATAGTCAGACATGTAAAATTACAAAGAAAGCATTCAATTCTCACTGACAGCAATAAAAATGAAATTTCTATTACTTTAAGAATGCTCAATTATCCTGCATGCATAATTATCAAAGCAACATAATGTTCCAGGTATCCCACATAATAGAATTTATTAGAATTCCTGCATTTGTTAAGCTCAAACCAAGAGCAGTACTACAAATAGTAAGTATATCTCTTACAATCCCATATTGAATGTATCCCAGCTACTAATAATAAAAAACAAATTTCTTCTACATGTTAGAAGAAAACTGTAGTATTTTTCTATGGTTTCTATAAGGACTATTACAAATCTGTTTGTTTAACAATGAGAATATCAAAAATCATGCAACTAAACATATGGGGGAGAGTATTATAAATTTTGTGAAGCAATTAATTAGTAAATATAATAAGTATATTTCTAAACTTTTAAATATTTTTAAGAATGTGTAGGCCTTATGACATTTTAAGTTTTTCTTGTTCTATTTAAATGTGCATGTTTGTAAATAACTTTGCACTTTCAAGTTTTGAGTTCCTTTTATTAAAGAGAGTCATTGACAATTGAATAATCATCAGATTAAAAAGAAACAACAGTCTAAGCCTGCATATGCTATAAAATTTAACCTCTGAAAACGCAAAGCTGAAGATAGAGAGGCCTCTGTGCAAATGATGTAATCAGCCTTCCATGACATGCACTGAGAAAGATCTTTATCTTCAGGGAATAGAAAATGTAGACATATTTGATTTAAGTGTATTGAGAAACGATACCAACATAAGGTTCAATCAGTTGCACCTAATTTTCCCAACTTCCTTTTCCAGGTTGCCTTTTTAAAAGAGAGTGTGTTTATTAAAGGAAAGATGAAAAATAATCTGTTTGTATGTTCTCTAGAATTCTAGGCATTTTCACAAGGCAAAAAAGTACATTAAGGCATGTCACTCATGTGAAGTTTGTCAGTGGTATCATAACAAAAGAAGTCTCATTTGGGGTCAAGTGAGATAACTCTACAAAATGATTCCCCCAAGTCATAAAAAATTAATGGAACCATCAAAGTAGAAATGAATAATTAAAGTTCTACTCCGATTCTGCATCTACGAAGATCAGGAAATCACAAAGATCGCTATTAATGTTTATTCTTTCTAGATAGAAGTCAGACTGTATAATAAAATTTAATCACAAATATAACAATCGAGGCAGTAATATAATAGTGGTGGTATGTGTCTGGAGAAGATATCATACCAATAAAATGCTTAGAAAGAGAGCATACAGACTCCTGCGGTCAAAAAAAAAAGGAAAGAAAAAAACAAACAAGCAAGCAGTGAAAAGCAGGAAGTGATGGCAAGGAGACATGACAGCATGAAGATGGAATACAGCCAGCAGCATTGAAGGTCCACCGTGTATATTTTATATCTCTTAAATTTCCTTAGTAGCCACAAAACCTGGGTGTATGTTATTATTATTACCTTTCCAGAGAATAAAATTCCGAAACGTAGAGAATTAATTAGCTTGTCCGAGAACACAGAGTTGTAAGAGATGGAGTCTGAACTCACAACTAGATCTGTCGGATGCCAGAACCCACACTTTCCAACTTCAAAGTCCAGGTCTGCCATGAAAGGGGCAGGAGGCAGAGCTCTGTGAGCACAGGGTTGACCAGACTCTGGAACCACAAGGGTAATCCTGTTGACAATGCAGTAAACATGCATAGTATTTACTCTGTGCAAGGCACTTTGCATATATGACCTCACTTAATCCTCCTATTGGAACTCGTGGAAGTAGAATGTAGAACGGTGGTTATCGGAGGCTGGAGTTGTGGGTGAGGGTCGGGGGAACATAGGTCAAATGATACTCATTCACAGTTAGGAAGAATAAGTCCTAAGGATCTGTTGCACAGCATGGTGACTATAGGTAATGATGACACACTGTGTTCTTGAAAAAGGCTAAGAAAGTGAATGCTAAGTGCTTTTTTCACAGAAATAACCAGGTTATTTATTATAATCACTCATTTGTTGATTAGCTAGATTTAATCATTCCATAATGGATATGTACTTCAAAGCATCATGCTGCACGTGGTAAATATATGCAATTTTATATATCAATTCAAAAAACAATTAATTAATTTGAGAAAAGAGATGGTCGATGCCAAGTGCCTGGCACAGATTTAGTACTGAGTTGACATTAACTATTTTAAAAATCCTTCTGACAACTGAGTATGGAAAGTACTCTCATTTCCATTTGCTACAGAAAATGTTTGTAGAATGGAATTCTGTTCCCTAGACTTCTCCTCTATCTTCCCCATGGCATGATCTGAACTAAATGATATTAAGGGCACCAAGGAGATTCTTCATCTATTGGGATATTGAAGAAGGTGCAGAGGAGATTAATCCAAGAGCCAGGGGAAACTTTTTAATATATCCTTTTCTGTAGTATTGTAAAAGCAATGTATGATTGTGATGTGTGCACAAACAGTGTGAAGTTTACCAAGAGTAACTTTCTCCCACACTCATTGCAATCTCTCGCTCTTAGCAGCTCAGAGATTCATGACAGCAGTCAATCTCTTAATTAACCTCTACGGAACTGACTCATCAGGTTGGCCAATGCTCTTCATTTTTTTCAGCGAAACATAGTAAATAATGACCACTGCACATGAAATACAGCTGCCAAGCTACTTTCTATTGGGTCTCTTCTGTTTCCTCCAGTGTTTGAGAGGTAGTAACATTTTCACCCAAACAAGTTAATGCCACTTTTACATGTGATTGTAGCGGTAACACAAATTGAAGAAATGTAAGTGGAAAATAGAGCTGTTTTTTATAAAAGCTAAATTGAACTCTTTGGAAAACTTAATAAAATTAAGTTGTTAAAATAAAAGTGCTATGAAATTAGTTACAAGAAACCCCTAAAAACTGGAAGAAAATCTATAAGATTCTATAAGGATTATGCACTCAGACTGCTTTGCAGGTGCCTTCAAAACATTATTTTAGTACTGTAAAGCTATCTAAATATATCCAGAAAAATACTGTTCTTGACAGGACCAAAGTTGAGTTGTTCCCTAGTAACATTAATGGAAAGAGCTGAAGAGGTGGGATTATTTGTTTATTCTTCAAGAAACGCTCAAAATGCAAAATTTATTTTAAAAGATACACAATTGATACGATTTTTTTTTAAAGAAAAAAAGGACCAAATTTATGTTGAAATCATTTAAACATTTTCTGAATTTTCTTTATCTGCCAAGATTCAACATTTTGAGAACCGGTGCTAAATTATTCTATTTTATTATTTTAATTTTTGATTTTAAAGATATGGGGTACAATTCTGAGTTAGGTATGCAAATGTTCATTATGCAGGCACCCTTGTTGATGAGGTGTGTCCCTAGCAGTTTCCCACTATGATAGTTGTTCAAGGTCTGCTTATGAGTGACAATAATTATACACAGTTCTTTGTTTCTGTGATAGATCATTCAGTACTATAGCCTCCAAGTCCAGTCAAGTTGCTGCGAAGTTCATAATTTTCTCCTTTAAGGCTGCATAATATTCCATCATGTATATGTAGCTCTTTTTTTTTTTTTTCCAGTCCTCTTTCGCTGGGCAGCATGGTTGGTTTCATGTTTTTGCTGTTGTGAATAATGTTGCAATAAACATACGTGTGCAGGTGTCTTTTTAATAGAGTGACTTGAATTCCTCTGGGTATATTCCCAGCGGGAGGATTGCAGGGTCATATAGGAGGTCAATTTTTAGATCTTTTAGGAATTGCCAAACTGTTTTCCACAGAAGTTGTACTGGTTTACACTCCCATCAACAGTTTAGACATGTTCCCTTTTCGCCGCATCCTCTCCAGCATCTGTTGTTTTTTGAGTTATTGATGATGGCCATTCTGACTGGAGCTAGGTGGTATCTCATTGTGGTTTTAATTTGCATTTCTTTGATGACTAGTGAGGCTGAGCATTTTTTCATGTATCTGTTGACTGCTTGTTTGTGTTCTTTTGAGAAGTGTCTATTCATATCTTTTGCCCACTTTGTAATGGGGCTGTTCAGTTTTTTCTTTTCAGCACGTTTGAGTTCCTTGTAAACAATGATGCTTTTGTCAGATATACAGTTGACAAATACTTTTTCCCAGTCTGTGGGCTGTGTCCCTGCTCTTTCAATGGTTTCTCTGACTTTGCAGAAGATTGTCAGTTTGAGGAGGTACCATTTGTCTATCTTATCTCATAGCACGGGCACTTGTGGTTTTGATCATTAACTGGTTGCCAGTTCCAATTTCCATAGAGGTGTCTCCTGCATTTTCTAAAGTTCTTATAGCTTGAAGTTTTACCTTTAGGTCTTTGATTCATTTAGAGTTGATTTTTGTGTATAGTGATCAGTAGGCGTCTTGTTTTAATTTTCTGCCTGTGGTCACCCAGTTTTCCAAGCACCATTTACTGAATAGGTTCTACTCTCCCCAGTGTTGATGGTGGAAGCTTTGATGAAGATGAGTTGGTTGAGAAATTGATGTTTTGCATCTGGAATCTCTATCCTGTTCCATTGGTCTATATGCCTGTTCTTGTACCAACCAGGCTGTTTTGATTATTGTGACTTTATAATAAAGTTTAAAGTCTGCGAGCGTGATGCCTCCCACTTTGTTTTTTGTTTGTTTGTTTGTTTGTTTGTTTGTTTTTCTGAGAATTGTTTTGGCTATTCATGGCCGTTTATGTTTCCATGTCACTTCCTGTATTGTTGTTTTCAGGTCGGAGAAGAATGCTGCTGGTAATTTAATAACTATTTGCGTTAAATCTGTACATTGCCTTGGGTAGGATGGACATCTGAACAATGTTCATTCTTTCAATCCACGATCATGGAATATTTTTCCATGTGTTTGTGTCATCACTGATTTCTTTGAGCAATGTTTTGTAGTTTTCATTGTAAAGGTCTTTCAAGTCTCTGGTTAAGAAGATGCCAAAGTGTTTCATTTTTTGTGTGTGGCTATTGTGAGTGGGATTGTGCTTTTTATTTGGGTTTCTGTTTGTTTATTGTTGGTATATAGGAATACGACTGACTTTTGCACATTTATTTTATACACCAAGGATTTGCCAAAGTCCTTCATCAGTGAAAGGAGGTTTTTAACAGATTCTCTTGGGTTTTCAAGGTATAGAATCATGTCTTGTGCAAAAAGGATATTTTAACTTCCTCATTTCCTATTTGGATACCCCTGATTTCTTTGTCTTGTCTGATTGCATTAGCTAGGACTTCCAATACTATGTTGAACAGGAGGAGTGAGAGTAGGCATCCTTGTCTTATTCCGATTTTCAGAGAAAATGGTTCCAATTTCTGTTTGTTTCACAGTATGTTGCCTGTGGATTTCTCATAGATACTTCTTACTATTTTGAGGTATGTTACATCTATGCCTAGATGCTCGAGGGTTTTTATCAAGAAAGAGTGCTGAATTTCATCAAAAGTTTTTTCTGCATCTGATGATATAATCATGTGGTTTTTGCCTTTACATCTGTTGATGTATTTAATTACATTTGTGGTCTTGCAGATGTTGAACCAACCCTGCATCCCGGGAATGAAGCCTACTTGGTCATTGTGGATGATTGTTGAGAATTTTAGTGTCTATGTTTATCAAGGATTTTGACCTGTAGCTCTTTCTTTGTTGGGTCTTTACCTGGTTTGGGTGTCAATGTGATGATAAAATGATTTGAGGAGAGTTCCATCTTTGCCAATTGCTTGGAATGCTTTCAATAGAATTGGCATTAGCTCTTCTTTGTATGTTTTGCATAATTCAGCTAGAAAGCCATCTGGTCCAGGGCTTTTTATTGTAGGTAGTTTTCTTATGATATAGTTGATTTCCTGCATTGTTATTGATATACTTAGGGACTTGAATTCTTCTCATTTCAACCTGGGGAGGTTGTGTGCTGTCAGAAAGTCCTCCATTAGGTTTTTGAGTTTATTTTCATACAGGTGCGCATAGTACTCTCTCATAATCTTTTGTATTTCTTTGGGGACAGTTGTAATTTGATCTTTTGCATTTCTGACTGTGTTTATTTGGGCTTTCTCTCTCGATCTCTCTCTCTCTCTCTCTCTCTCTCTCTCTCTCTCTCTCTCTTTGGTCAGTCTAGCTAGGGGTCCATCAATCTTGCCTATCCTTTCAAAAAAGCAGCTTTTGGTTTTTTGGAAAATTTGGATTATATTTTTGTATTCTATGTAATGAATTTGGACTTTTATTTTGGTGAACTGTATTCTTCTGCTGAAGTTAGAATTTTGGTGGTCTTGTTTTTCCAGCTTCCTTAGGTGATTTGTTAGGCTATTAACTGGTGATCTTTCCATTTTCTACATGTGTGCTTATAGAGATAGTAATTCCCCTCTTAGGACTGTTTTCATGGCATTCCAGAGATTTTGGTAAGATATTTATTCATTTTTATTTGTTTCCTGGTATCTTTTAATCTCTGTTTTGATTTCCATGCTGACCCAGGTGAGATTTAGCATCATGCTGTTTAATGTCCAGCTTTGCTGATGTTGATATTCATTTTTATTCCACTGTGGTCTGAGAAGGTGCAAGGTAGAATTTCAGTCTTATGGAGTTTGTTTAGGACAAGGGATGTGGTTGGTCTTAGAGTATGTTTCACAAAGTGATGAGTAGAATGTATATTCTGTGTTTGTTGGGTGGAGTGTTCTGTAGGTATCAAGTTCATTTGGTCAAGCATCATGTAGAGATTCCAGATCTCCTTCATAACTTTCTGTCTTAATGATCTGTCTTGGATTGTTATTGGGGTGATTAAGTCTCCAGCTATAAGATTTTTGGAGTCAATATCTTTTTAAAATTTACTTATAAGCTGCTTTATGAAAGCTGGTGTTCCTTTGTTGGAGGCATATATGTTTAGGATGGATATTTCTTGTTGATGGAATGAACCACCTATCATTATGTAGCGACCTTCTGTATCTTTTTAAATTTTTGATAGCTTAAAGGGTATTTTGTCTGATGTTAAGATCATGACTTCTGCTTTCTTTTGTGTTCTGTTCACCTGAAACTGTGTTTCCCATTCTTTTACTTTGAGTCTCTGACTTGTCCTTGCTGGTGAGAAGAGTCTCTTGGAGACAATATATTGTAGCCTCGTGATATTTTATCCAATTTGCTATTCTGCATCTTTTCAGTGGTCATTTAGTCCACTCACATTCAGGCTAATTATTGAGATGTAGAGTTTCTCCCTATCATGAGGTTCTCATAGAGTTTGTTGTTGTTGCTGCAGTGTGTTTATTTGTTTGTTATCTTTCTTTTCATTTTGGGGATGATTTATGTGTGTTTTCAATCTTTTTCCTGCAATCATGGGAAAAGAGTTATCTTTCTTTTTTTCCTCCTTTCTTCTGTGTGTAATACTTTCTTAAGTATTTCTTGTAGAGTTGGTCTGGAGGCAGCGTAAACTCTTAGGAATTGAATGTCTGGGGAGGATTTCAATTCTCCATCACTGACTAAACTTAGCCTTGCTGGGTAGGCAATTTTTGGTGAAATTGTTTATCTTTGAGAACCTTGAAGTTTGGACTCCAAACTCTCCTAGCCTGAAGTGTTTCTGTAGATAAATCTGCTGCTATTCTAATTGGTCTTTCCGATGGGAGTCTTTCCTTTTTCTCTTGCTGCCTTTAGGATTTTTTATTTTATACCTACATTGTGTAGTTGTATTATGGTGTGTCTAGGCATTGGTCATTTCATTTGTTGTCTTTCAGGGGTTCTCTGAATCACTTGTGTTTGAATGGCTGTGTCTCTGAGGAGACAAAGGAAGTTTTCTTAAATAATTTCATGGAATGTTTTTTCCAGGTGGTCTCTGTCTCTCTACCTGTCTCAGGAATTGCAATTAATCTTAGGGTAAATCTCTTGAAATAAATCGCTCATCTTTTGGAGGTTTTGTTCTGTCTTTTAAAGCTTCTTTTCCATGTTTTTAACAGTTTGGGCTAGTTCCATATTTTGGTCCTCAAGTCTGAGATTTTTTTTTTTTTTTTCTTGGTTCATTCTGCTTTCCATGCTTTTCAGTTTGCTGTTTATTTCATTCACTCTATTCTTTATTGCTGTTATCTCAGTTATCAACTCCTTCATTCTTTCCTCTTGACTTTCCTCATTTCTATTTATTCTTTATTAATATTTTGATATCTTGTCTTCTGGTTTGAGACCAGCCATTCTGGGGGCTCCTCATTGCTGGAGTTCCAAAGTCTGTATTCTCATTGACTGATCTCCCAGGAGACTGTGTGAGACTCATATTCTTCCTTTGTTTTTGTTGTTTTTTTTTTTTTCATTTGTGTAAGTTTCTTCCCCTTTTTTACCTCTTCTCTAATTCTGTTGTTCAGTGATTGGGGGCTTAGCTTTTATTTCTTGTTGCTCATTCTTCTATTATTTGTTATATAGATCTTCTTGTTTTGTTCAATTCTGAAGTTGTAATAAGGGTAGGGGCCTGTACAATTTGCAGTTTTGAGATTTAACTAAGAAGGTAGCTTTATTTAGAAGCTATCTGCAGATCCCAGTATCCACTGACAGGTGTGTGGGCCCCCTGGAACTCATTTCCCACTGCCTTACAATCTGTCCATGTATTGGGGGGGTGTCTGTTCACCCCCTGAAAACAATATGAGATAAGAAAAGGGAAAAGGATTGAAAAAGGAAGGAGGAAGACAAAAGGGAGGTGGAGAGAAAGAAGAAGAAGAGGGAAAACAAACAGGCATATCAACTAATGAATGACCAGAGAGACAAACAAAGACAAAAACCAAAAAAGACAAAAACATACAGACAATCATACAAACAAACAAAAGCCCCCTTGGTGGTGTATACCCCCTCAAAAATACCTATACAAAAACAGAAAATCTTTTAAAAAAAACTTAAAATAACAAAAACAAAGCAGGTACAAAAGTGTAAAGAGAAAAGAAAAAAAGGCTAAAACTGAAAAAAAAAGAAACAAGAGAAAAAAACTCACTCTGGGTCTGTTTCTGTGACTTCAATTTTCCTCCACCTTAGGGAGCAGCTCTGGTCTCCACACCCTCTCCTCCACCTTCAACTCAGGCTGACAGGGTTGTTCTCAGCATGGGTCAGATGCCACACAGACTACTGTGGGAGAAGGATGGATCATATCCAGACTCACCCTACTTGCTGCTGCTGCTGACAAATCTCCCACTCAGTTCTGACATGTCTGTGCCTGCTGCAGTGTGAGGGAGAGACATCTGTCTTTCCAAGTCTGATGATAAGCTGGTCTTTGGGTCCCAAGTTAGAGGCTATGCAAATCTGGGTGGGGCAATGCAAGTGTCTGCCCTATCCCAGGACTGAGAAGATGGCATCTTGTCCTGTGGGCATCTTGTCACTAGCATTGGAGTTTGATTCCAGTTTTCCATGACCTGACTTCTCCATGGTTCCTCCTGCTTGTATGTGGTCGGCTGCTGCAGGTGATGGCACATGCCAGCTGCCAGATGGTGAGGGATGGTTGTTCTCTGCTGCCTCCTCTCAAGAGAACCCCCAAAATAGCAAGTGATCCTGCATGTTTGGGTCTCCAATTTCAGGGCAGTCATCTCCAGAAGAGAGCCCCAGGTGAGAACCCAAGTCTCCCCTCAGACGGACTTTCACTCACACACCAGAACACACCAACTCACCCAGAGGGTCTTTATGGACACTTGCTTTTTGGAGACTCTCACAGTCCAACCTGTTCTCTCACCATTTTGCCTTGAAAACTGGATACCACCTTACCTCTTCTGCTAAAACACACAAAAGGAAATACGTTTTTCGGATACACTATGCCTTTAATACAAGCAACTTGAAAGTAGGAAAAAAGAATCCATAGATTTTAAACTTCAATTACAAAAAAAAAGGAAAGCTTAGTTAATATTCAATGCATACATGTAATGATATATGCTGTGGAAATAAAATGCTCATGACACAACTTTTGTAAAGTTTCCTTAAATTGTAAAGCAGTATAGAAGTATAGCATGTGTAGATGATAAAGAATTCATTTATTGTAATTAAAATAGTAGGATGAGTTTTATTATCTTTATTTTTAAAAAAATACTATGTGCATTACAGAAAATACCAGTCTTCCTAGGAAAAAACTGATTTTAAAAGGTAGATTTTTTAAAATTTTCATCTCAAGCTTTATAAATCTTGATAAAATGTAAACATACCTACACACTTCCCCTAAATCACATTTAATGAATTAACACAAGGAATAAAACAAATAGCAATTATTTTAAGAGAAAGTAATGCATTAATGATAAATTGTGTTATTTTAAGCATCTAAAAACATTTACAATAATAATACATACTTTATATTGCTTGTTAGAAAACATAAAATTATAATTTTTGTTGTTGCTTTATAACAGAACTCATACATATACAGGTAGTTAATATATACTTAAATTATCATATTTCCTAGCCAGGCTCCATAGCTCAAGTCTGTAATCTCAGCACTTAGGGAGGCTGAGGTGAGGGGATTGTCTGTGCCCACAAGTTCGAGACCAGCCTGGGCAACTTGGTCAGACCTCATCTCTACAAAAATCAAAAAATTAGTCAAGTGAGGTACCGTGTGCCTGTGTTTCCAGCTACTTGGAAGGTTGAGGCAGAAGGATCATTTGAACCTAGCAGGTCGATACTGGGGTGGCCATGAGTGTGCCACAGCACTCCAGCCTGGGTGATGGAGTAAGACTCCAACTGAAAAAAATTTAAAAATTAAAAATTGTCATATTTCATTGACTATAAGATAATTTTTACATTTGGCTAGTTATAAAATAATGAAGTTTCTTACCCCACTAACATAAATATTTACTATTTTCCTTTCTTCTTTTGTCAAAAAAATAGAAAATTGAAATGACATATATTGTTAACTACATTCTAGTTCCAAGAAAATTCAGCATTAAAATAATCATTTAAGCACATATTTATCAAAAAATGTATTCTTTAGGAGGGAAGAAGTTACAATGTAAAAATCTTTAATAATAACTAATCATCAAATAAAAGTCAAAAAATTTGAATTTTTTTGAAAAGCTATCCTAGAGTCTATAAGAACCTTGAAAAGTCCTTGCAACTGTGAATTTTAAAATGATACTATTACTTAAACAATTCTTCAATCGTTTACTTCAGTGTTAATGCTTACAAATTTTCTAAAGGTAAACACATTTGAAAATGTAGAAAACACAAAATAATAGAATTGAAGAACTGATTGCACTATTTATAAGCTCATTGGAATGTATTACTATTCTGGTTGTATCATTTTCCTCTTCTCTCCTACAGAATTTCAAGCCCAAAGAGTTAAAGAATATACTCATTCACCATTCTAAGAAAAGTCACAGTAACAAAAATATACAGTGTTTTTCAACATCAAAGTCTTTGCTGTAAGGTTCATTATTCTATAAAGATTTAATAGAAACATACTTGATCTCAGCAGGATGAACTATATCTATCATTCTCACAACATTAAGTGCTTGAATACTATGTCTAATCCATCTCACCATAGATCTGAAAAAGTTCGCTGTTTTTATTAAAGATTGAAATCTTTAAAGTGCACATATGCGTTTCTAGTGAAACACTACGGATTGAATACGTGGACTTACCTCTCTTAAAAACACTACTACAGTTACAATGAAGGCATTAATACAATATTAATCAATGAAATCAATTTAAAATGAAAAAGTAAATCACAGAAAATAAGAAAGTTTAACAAAAAATTTAGAAGTAACAGAGATAGTCCATTGGCAACTGCACAGAGCAGAGAAAGATGTTATGTTACTTAGGAGCTCAGGGGTGTACAAGCCAAGAAATGCAAAATGCACATCTCAGAACCCTGAAATGTCTCAAGAATGAGAGGTACAAAAAGCCCAAGAATTAAGCTACTAAAAAAGCAGAACCACTGTGTAGTTTCAAAACAAAACAATTGACTGAAGAGCTCTACAGGGTGCAACTAGACCCCTAATTTACTTTGAAATAACCAAGCAATTTTTTACTCAAAGAAGCCTGGCAATTAACTCTCCAGTGAGGCAGAACCAAATGCCACTAGACTCAAGACTCTAGGCAGAGCAAAGCAAGAAATGCCAGAATCAAAAATTGGGAAACTGAACAACAGATGACATAGGAAGAGTAAGACCCATGGGGACTCCAAGAACATGAGAACTCCAGACATGAGACTGAGAATAAGGAGAAACTGACTAGGATCAGAGGAAAGTTCAATAGACATTGATCATTGTGGACCGCTTAGTGAAATGGTCAATCCTAGACTGAGTGAAACTTTGCAGTCAACAAACCTAGCCCTTGCCACAAAGTTTGCAGCCAGAATTTTAGTATTTAACCCTAGAATATGAAAATTGCTTGATCCTTGAGAAAATTCTTTATGAAATGTAGACACCAAAGCAAGAAGTAGCCAGAGGCAACAGAGATTAAGCTGAGATCAAAAGAAAACTTTAGATACACAATAGCTGATAATATTATGCATGAATTTAATATATAATGTATAATTTACATATATACATTTACACATGCATATATGCACAGATCTACACAGATAACTATACATTGCATCTATTACCTCATATATTTTAAAATACTATAATTAATATATACTTGATCCACTTGAAAAGGATGCTATTTTTAAAAACACATTCAGAAAATAAGAATTCTTAATATTAAAGTGTATTAACAGAAACAAGTTTAATTTTATAAAGTTGTTAAAAATCTCTCAAAGTTTTTGAGACATTAGATAAAAAACAGAAGAGAGAGGAAATTTTATGGCAGTGCTTGACATCAATTAAAAAGAAATCCATCATGAGAAAAGAAAATTGGCAGAGTAAACATTCTCAAATAAACACCACAAATTTTTCCTGACCTGAAGTATGAGAACATCCAGGTTAAAATAAACCACCGAATGACAAGCAAAATGGATTAATTTTGCCATCATCAAGAAGCAGCATTACATTTGAGAATACCAAAGATAGATAGAAACTTTTAAGAGCAATAAAGAAAAATGCAAATAAAAAAACTGGAAATCCAAATATTACTAGATGTCTTTACAGCAGCTTTGGAAAATTGAACAGAATAAAACCCACAAAACTCTAAGGATAAATAATTTCCAAACCCACATTCCACACCCAGCCAGATTATCAATTAAGTTTGAGGGAAGAACAAAGACATTTGCAGATATGAAAACTCTGAAAAGTATATTCCAATATATCATCATTTAATAAACTACTGGAAGACATGAGTCCCACTGGAGTAGAGAGTAAACCAAGGAAATAGAAAAATGTAGGATGCAGACAACAGGGCATCTACAGAATAAAAAGGCAAAGAGAAAAGTTCTAGGATGAGAGTTGTACCACACGCAGTGAAAAACTAATTTTGATCGGAGCATGAGAGCAGAGGACTCCAGGAAAGACTACTTTTAAAAAAGAATAAAACTTCTCTATTATTCAAGAATGTGAGCATATTGAAAGATGTACGGTTATGTTAGCGAGTTTATGGGTGAATTACTGATAGATATGTTAAAGATTAACAATTTTTAAGTGATGCAAAAATAAAGTTCTGAGCCGGACTCGGTGGCTCAGCCTGTAATCCCGCGCCTTTGGGAGGCTGAGGTGAGTGGATTGTCTGAGCCCGCGGGTTCGAGACCTGCCTTGGCAGCGAGACCTCATCTCTACAATAAATCAAAAAATTAGCCGGGCATGGTAGTGCATGCCTGTAATTCCGGCTGTAATTTTGGAAGGCTGAGGCGGAAGGATTGCCGGAGCCCAGCAGGTCGAGGCTGCGGTGGCTGGGAGCGGCCACTGCACTCCAGTCTGGGCGACAGAGTGAGACTCCAGCTCAAAAATATAAAAATAAAAATAAAAATAAATAAAGTTCTGAGAATATTACAAGAAAGCAAAAAAAAATTTTATACTATATACCAGCTGAATAGTGAGCATGTAGCCATTATAATATAAGCTCTACATGTCTACCCACAAATTCCAGAATCAGAGAAATAAAAGTGTATGAGAGGAAACTGGTACAAAAGTTCAGGAAAAAATATCCAAAAGTAAGAAATAGTTATGAAACAGATATTTTTTTAAATCCAGGATATGGAGGTAAATAACAAGAATAATTCTTACCTCTTAGAAACAGGAATCTCAAGACAAAATGGGATAGAAAAGTTGATGATCATCTTTGTTGTAAGTCTTATAGTGTTCCTGGAGATTTTAAACACAATAAGTCTACCTATGAATGAGTTTCATTCTGAGAGTGTGTTCGTAAGTCCAATTTGTTTGTAAGTCCAGCAAAGTTAGCCCAGGTACCCAACACAATCGGCGATACAGTACTGTACTATAGGATAGGTTTATGATAATTTTCACACAAATGATTCATTTTAAAAAAACATGTTTCATCTTACAGTACAGTTCTATCTACTCTCTTGAAAAACAATTCAGCGGTGTCTGAGAAGTAACTCTTTTTCTCATCATTTTCTCATCATAGATGACATGGTAGCACCGAATTGTACTCTGAATGGTGTTGCAAGCTTTGCGTCCCATTCTGCATTTGGGTCCTGTACTCTAAAAATGAATAGTGCTTCCTCATATAAAGAAAATCCCCTTGCCATTTCCTGCCTCGTGAATCTTCGGTTCTTCAGTTACTTTTCCTTCCTCTTGTCCATTTTTGTCCTTTATCTGAGCCTCCAATTCCATCAGGTCGCCCTTAGTAAGCTCTTCATGTTGCTCAGCAAGGAATCCGGTGAAGTCATCCTCTTGCAGTTCCGGTTCCAGCTTCTTGCTGATGGTCCCTCAGTGACTGAAGACCCCACTGGACTCCTCATTCACCTTCTCAAATTCACAAAAATCATGAACAAACTGCAGGCAAAGGTTCTTCCAAACCTCATTCACGGTGAAAACTGTAACCTCACACCAACCAAAATCAATGCTTTTACTCACCTTGTAGATGTTATAGTCCTTCTAAAATTGCTACAAGGTTGTTCTTAATTCATCACTCACCTTTACTGCCTGATGAAAAGTGCGATGCAAAAATATTACTTAAAAGTCACCAAAACCCATCAAAAGAGGACTGGATTGTTAAAATGTGGTACATATACACAATGGAATATTACACATCCATAAAGAAGAGCAAAATCATGAACTTCACAGCAACCTGGATGGAATTAGAGTCTATAATACTGAGTGATCATTCACAGAAACACATATCTGAATATCACATGTTCTCACTCATAAGTGGACCTTGAACAACTACTGTAATACTATAATAAAAGAATTTGCAGTAGTGGGAAAATTTGGGGGGTGGGATTGACTGGGAAAGCGGGGGATACACCTCATCAACAAGGGTACCTGCACAATGAATATTTGTATACCTAACCTTGAATTATACCCTACAATTTTAAAATTAAGAAAAGTCACCAAAGAAGAGAGTACCATATGTTCTCACTCATCAGAGAACCTTGAAAAATTATCAAAATATTATTAAAAAGGGATTGGCAGGAGTGGGAAACTTCCAGGGGAGGGAGGGGCACACCTCATCATCAAGGGTACTAGTATAATTGACATATGAACATTTGGATACCTAACCCTGAATTGTACACCATAGCTCTAAAATAAAAAAGTAAATAAAAGTCACACAACTTCCTGGTCCATAGGTTGATGAGTGACAGGGTATTTAGTAGCAGATGTACTACTTTGATGCTGAAAGTTGACCATGAATGAGGGGGGTGACCCAGGGCATCGCTGAGCAGCAAAAGAATGTTGAATGTGTTGTCCTTCTCCAAGCAATATTCCTCTCCCTCTGGGGTAAAGTGGTAGGAAAAATAGTCTTGGAAAATGACCTGTGTAACCCAGGCTTTGGGGTTACTCTTCCAACAATCTTCCTTTTAAGGACTTTTTGGGTTCTCTTAATGAGAAACCAAGAGAGGAGTCAGCTTCAAATTGCCAGAAGAACTGCTACCAAGCAATAAAGTTAGCCTAGTCTTTGCTGCTTTCTAGCTTGCATCAACTTTTCCTCCTTACTGATGCAACTTTAGTATGACATCTTCTTCCAGTACAGTTGTCTCATTGACAGTAAAACATGCTCAGCTAAGTAGGTGCCTTCATCAATAATTGATCGGAGCACTTCAGGAAATTCCTGGGCAACTACCGTATCTTCACTCACTGCCTGCCACTTGCTTTTGCATGATGAAGGTTGACTTTGGCCTTGAACTAATGAAATCAGCCATGGCTGGCATTAAAAGATGAACCCTCTGATTCTTTGCCGTGTTTCTTCTTGAAGTCTTCATGAAGGCTTTTCACTTTCTCTTGAATCGGCATTAATCTGAGAGAGACTCAACACACTGAGAAGATTTCCCATCTAGTCCACCACTTTCCCACACTTCTTTGATATTGTTGTCTACATCACTGGTACAGCAGTTTTCACATGTTTCATGATCTTTTCCTTGTTCTTTAGAATGGTGTTGGTGGTTGAACAATTCATGTTATGAGAACAAGTGACACTTACCATCTTTTCACCTCACTTCACTGTCTCAATTATGCTCGCTTTTGTTGCCATTATTAATCTTGGCACTTCTTAGCAGTACCAGCTACATCACTGCTGCTTTTACACTTGCTTCCAGACATCCTGGGTTTGAAATATTGATACGCTACTGTACTCTATACAGTCCTGTACATTAAAGTACACAAAAGCACAACCACCTTGTAGAGGATGCACACACATGAGAACGTACACCAGATATGTGAACTAACCGCCATGATTGAACATGAAAACACACGTCAGCATCTTTGAAAGTTCGCAAGTTGAAGGTTCATAGGTAGGGGATTTACTGAATCCACAAGTTGTACTTTCACAAAAATGAATGTAAAAACTAAAAAGTTCAAAGTATGTGTGAGACTAGGACTCTTCTATAACCATGGTCACTGTTCATAATCCTATTTTAGATGAAATGCAGCCCTCTCCTGAGGACTAAATTATCACTGCATGCCTCTGCAGTGGATGCATTTCATCTCCCATGTGCCTCAATACCTGGAAATGGATTAGTCACTCTTCCTGCTCCCTGCTATTGTTTCCAAATCATTTCTTCACGCTTTTCTTTTAATACCCCAGCTCCTTTGGTGCAGATACCTTCTAGTAGTAGCCACCCACTACTTTTTCTGCTTGTTGGTCTTATTCTAGATAGGTAAAGCACACTCCAAACAAGAAGGAAGTAATTATATGCTTCTGAGTTCTCCACAGCACCATGGCAGGTAGTATAGAGTGGAGACAGTCTCCAAAGTTCTAAGGAAGAGGTGATGGGACTCAAAGATTCTATGATAGGCAATGTTGCTCTTTAACTATAAAAAAAATAACAACAGCAACAAAAGCAGGCATTCTCAAGCAGACAAGCCTTCAGGGACTACAGCAGCCTTGCAATGAAATCCAGCCAAAAAAGAGTGAAATGAAATAGACAAACCAAGATGACAAAGCTAATTAGATGTGAGCTTAAAATTCCATTTAAATATGGAGTTCATTGGGACTTCTGGCAAGATGGCGACAGCGCAACCTGGTCTGTGAAAACCTCTGCAAAGGAGAACTGCAGTGGGTCTCTGACTCTCGCCCCGAGGGCTACAGACCCCAACATTGCAGCCTGCTCTTCATACGGAGCTTGGCCGTTACCACCGCTGGGGCATCGCAGCAGTCTGGACAACCACTGCAGCACAGACGCTGCTGCTGCAGATGCCACAGCCGCCGCAGCCACCCCCACCGCTGCCGATAGCACATCGCACCACCTGGGCCAGAGGTGATCCACAACTTCAGTCCTTGAAGCCCCTTCAGGGAAGGTCTGCTGGGATCGCTGCCACCTCTCCTGCGACCGAGACGTCCTACCCGCTGTAAGTCTCCTGCCGTCTGCCCTGAGGCAGGCAGCCATCTTGCCATCTTCAGCCTCTGCCATCCCTGTCCGGCCCCACCGGCTCTGGGGGGAGCAGCTGAGATAGTGCCACCTGCAGGCGATTCAAGGTAACAACACCGAAATGGGAGAAACAAGCTTGATAAAGACACAGGCCAGAGTGGTGAACAGAGGGTGATCTGAACTGTCCTTCACAGCAGACCAGGGGCAACTGACCCTAACTGCAAACTAACTTACCAGCTTGAAAGCAAACTAGAAATCAGACCTGAAAGGACATTGGACTTAAACGAAATGTTTCAGAGTGTGCTTCACTGATTCTGTTAGTTTAATGACTTAACTCTATTCCTACTGTATTGTTCCTTTCTTTTCTTTTTTCTTCTTCCTTTTCTTCTCTTTTCTTCTCTCTGTAAACCATATCTTTGTATAGAGGAACAGCACACTAATAAGGTGGTTGGATAGCTGGTATGTTAGTATCACTATATGTTTTATTTTTTTTTATATGAGAGTTGGTTCGTCTGTAGCTGTGGCCTATTGTTTTTATCTGTTTCAGTATAGGCCTCTCTCTCTATTTGTTGGCACACGTGTTTGTTTTCCCCTTACTCCTCTATCTCTCCACCCCCCTCTTCAAAACACTGTCTGCTCCATTCTCTCCCCTCTGCTAACCACATTTTATTTCAGGGAGTAAACCTACAGCCCCACTGCATGGACAGATTCCAAGGCAGTGGGAAGTGGGTTCCAGATTATTCACACACCTGTCAGCGAATACCAGGACCTGCAGATAGATTTTGAATCAGAGTTCCCCACTAAGTAAATCTCAAAACTGCAAAAAGGACCACCCCCAACCTACAGTGCAACTCCAGAATTGAACAAAGTAAGAGGGCATACATAAAGAATAAGAGATTGAGCAAACAGAAGTAAAACCAATCCCTTTATCCCCAAATAACAGAATTAAAGAAGACAGTGATGTGGAGGAAAAGAAAAAGTAGGGAGGGGGATAAAAACCACACAAATGAAGAAAAACCAAAAGAAGAATATAAGTCTCACACAGACCCCTGGGAGATCAGACACTGAAAAAACAGATTATGGAACACAAACAATGAAGAGCCCCCAGAATGACTGGTTACATGCAACAAACCCAGGCATCAAGACATTAATGGAGAGAATTTTAAAAATTGAGGAGAGACAAGAGGAAAATAGGAAGAAGCTGATGTCAGAAATGACAGCAGTAAAGAATACTGCGATGGAAATGAACAACAGACTAATAAGCATGGAAAGGAGAATCAGCCAAGCAGAAGAAAGAATCTCAGAGCTCGAAGGCCAAAACACAGAACTAACCCAAATTGTCAAGAGCACAGAAAAGAAACTCAAAAAGACAGAACAAAACCTGCAAGAGATGAATGATTGCCTTCAAGAGGCCAAACCTAAGAGTAATTGGGCTTCCTGAGGCAGAGAGAGAAACAGAAGCCACACTGGAACAAACATTTCATGAAATCATTCAAGAAAACTTCCCTCATCTCATCAAGGATGAAAAAATCCAAACACAAGAGATTCAGAGAACCCCTGCAAGACAACAAATGAGAAGACCAACTCCCAGACACATAATAATTCGCCTAAACAAAGTAGCTATGAAAGAAAAAATCCTAAACGCAGCAAGAGAAAAAGGCCAGATTATCTACCAGGGAAAACCAATTAGAATAGCAGCAGATTTATCCACAGAAACCCTTCAGGCTAGGAGAGCCTGGATTCCTATCTTCAAGGTTCTAAAAGAGAAACAATTTCAACCAAGAATAACCTACCCATCCAAACTAAGCTTCATTAGTGAGGGAGAATTGAAATCTTTTCCAGATATCCAATCCCTAAGAACCTACGCTGCCACCAGACCACCTCTACAAGAAACACTTAAGAAAGTACTGAACACAGAAGAAAAAGAAAAAAGAACAACAGCATTCTTCACAAGAGTACAGGCAAAAGATTAAAAACACGCATGAACCAACTCCAAAACCCAAAGAAAGACAACAAACAAACAGGATCAACTCTGTAAGAACCTTATGACAGGGATCAACTCTTGCATTTCAATTATTAGCCTAAATGTGAATGGACTAAATGCACCACTGAAAAGACATAGAATGGAAAAATGGATAAAATATCATCAGGCAACAATCTATTGCCTTCAAGAGACTCACCTCACTAGAAAGGACACCCACAGACTCAAAGTAAGAGGGTGGGAAACAAACTTTCAGGCGAATGGAATACCAAAGAAAGGAGGAGTAGCAATCTTAATTTCAGACACAATACCCAATCTTAATTTCAGCAATCTTAATTTCAGCTATTAAAAATCAAAAAGATACAGAAGGCCACTACATAATGATAAAAGGCTCAATCCATCAACAAGAAATATCTATCCAAAACATATATGCACCCAACATAGGTGCACCAACTTTCATAAAGCAACTTCTAGGAAAACTAAAGAAAGATATTGACTCTAACACCATCAAAACTGGGGACTTTAATACCCCACTCACAACCCTAGACAGGTCATCAGGACAAAAAATCAGCAAGGAGATCCAGAACCTCAATGTGACTTTGGACCAAATGAACTTAATTGATACCTACAGAACACTCCATCCAAAGACCACAGAATACACATTCTACTCATCACCACATGGAAGATATTCTAAGATCGACCACATACTCGGCCATAAATCAAGCATAAGCAAATTTAAAAGGACTGAAATTCTACCATGCACCTTCTCGGACCACAGTGGAATAAAAATAAACATTGACACCAACAGAGTCCCCCCAAAACCCACAAAGACATGGACACTAAACAGCATGATGCTAAACAACTCCTGGGTCAACGATGAAATCAAAACAGGGATCAAAAGATACCTGGAAACAAATGAAAATGAAGAAACATCTAACCAAAATCTCTGGGATGCCCTGAAAGGTGTAGTAAGAGAGGAATTTATATCCCTACAAACACACATGAAGAAAATGGAAGGAACAGAAATTCACAGCCTAACAAGCCACCTAAAGAAGCTGGAAAAGCAAGACCACAAAAACCCTAATTTCAGCAGAAGAATCCAGATCACCAAAATAAAAACCCACATCCAGGACACAGAAGACAAAAAGATAATACAAAAAAATCAATGAAACAAAAAGCTGGTTCTTAAAAGGATAAACAAGATCGATGGTCCCCTAGCTAGACTGACCAAGAAAAAAACGAGGAAAAAAACAAATAAGCACAATCAGAAACACAAAAGATGAAGTCACATCTGACCCTGAAGAAATACAAAAGATCATTAGAGACTACTATGTACACTTGTATGGAAACAAACTTGAAAACCTTAAGGAAATGGAGGACTTTCTGTGATCACACAACCTGCCTAGGTTGAAACAAGAAGAAATTGAGACCCTAAATAAACCAATAACAATCAAGGAAATTGATTACATAATAAGAAAACTACCTACAAAAAAAAAAAGCCCCAGACCAAACGGCTTTCCAGCAGAATTCTACAAGACATTTAGGGAGGAGCTGATACCAATCCTACTGAAGGTATTCCAGGCGATTGAAAAAGATGGAACTCTCCCCAAATCATTTTACGAAACCAACATCACATTGATACCCAAGCCAAGTAAAGATCCAACAAAGAAAGAAAACTACAGGTCAATATCTTTGATGAACATAGATGCTAAAATTCTCAGCAAGATCTTAGCAAACCAGATTCAGCAATACATCTCAAAAATCATCCACCATGACCAAGTAGGCTTCATTCCTGGGATGCAAGGCTGGTTCAACATTCGTAAAACCATAAATGTAATTAAATACATCAACAGATGTCAAAACAAAAACCACATGATCATACCATTAGAGGCAGAAAAAAACTTTTGATTAAATCCAGCACCCCTTCTTGATAAAAACCCTTGAACATCTAGGCATACGGGGAACATATCTCAAAATAGTAAAAGCCATCTACGAGAAACCCACAGCCAGCATACTCCTAAATTGACAAAAATTGGAACCAATTCCCCTGAAAACTGGAACTAGACAAGGATGCCCACTCTCACCCCTCCTGTTCAACATAGTATTTGAAGTCCTGGCTAGAGCAATCAGAGAAGAGGAGGCAATCAGGGGTATCCAAATAAGAAAAGAGGAAGTCAAGTTATCTCTCTTTGCAGATGATATGATGGTGTACCTTGAAAACCCAAGAGAATCTGTCAAAAGCCTCCTTACATTGATAAAGGCCTTTGGCAAAGTCTCAGGATACAAAATAAATGTACAAAAGACAATCACATTTCTCTACACCAATAATAAACAAACAGAAACCCAAATAAAAAACATAATTCCCTTCACAATAGTCACAAAAAAACTGAAATACCTTGGCATCTTCCTAACCAGAAACGTGAAACACCTTTACAATGAAAATTACAAAATACTGCTCAAAGAAATCAAAGATGACACAAACAAGTGGAAAAATATCCCATGCTCATGGATTGGAAGAATCAACATTGTGAAGATGTCCATCTTACCTAAGGCAATCTACAAATTCATTGCAATACCCATTAAATTACCAGCAACATTCTTCTCAGACCTGAAAAAAACAACACAGGAATTCATATGGAAACACAAACGTCCAAGAATAGCCAGAACAATCCTCAGCAAAAAAAACAAAGCAGGCGGTATCACATTACCAGACTTCAAACTTTACTATAAAGCTACAATCATCAAAGCAGCTTGGTATCGGTACAGGAACAGGCATATAGATCAATGGACTAGAATTGAGATTCCAGAAGCAAAACCTCAATTTCTCAACCAACTCATCTTCGACAAAACCCCCACCACCTACTACTGGGGAGAGGAGAACCTATTCAGTAAATGGTGCTGGGAAAACTGGCTGACCACATGCAGAAGATTGAAACAGGACCCCTATCTATCCTCATGCACAAAGGTTAACTCCAAATGGATCAGAGACCTAAATGTAAAACCTCAAACCATAAGAACCTTAGAAACGGAAGGAATACCCTCATGGAAATCGGAACTGGTATCTAATTCCTGAACAAAACCCGAAACCCACAGGTCATAAGAGAGAAGATAGACAGGTGGGACCTTATTAAACTGACAAGCTTCTGCAAAGCCAAAGAAACCATCAAGAGAGC
>NW_007254978.1:76992-79441 GCF_000164805.1 Carlito syrichta | reverse complement strand
TGAAGACCTCAAATCACTCTATAAAAAAGATACCTGCAAACGTATGTTTATTGTAGCGTTGTTCACAATAGCAAGAACCTGGAAACAACCATGCTGCCCATCAAAAGAGGACTGGATTAAAAAAAAATGGTATATATACACGATAGAACACTACGCAGTCATAAAAAAGAACAAAATCATGAATTGCGCAGCAACCTGGATGGAACTAGAGTCTGATAATACTGAGTGACCTCTCACAGAAACAAAGATCCGAGTATCACATGTTCTCACTCATATAATGGACCTTGAACATCCAATGTAATACTATAAGAAAATGACTGATGGTGCTAGGAAACTGTGTGGGGGGAAGGGGATGGGATTAACAGTCGCAAATATCTGTCTGAGGATGGGGAAACACCTCTTATCAACAGGGTGCCTGAATGAAATGTAATTGTACACCTAACCCTTAACTGTACCTCACAAAATAAAATAAAATAAATAAAATAAAATAAAAAATGGAGCTAAGGCTAAACAAATATGGCTATAGTACAAACAATGGAAAATAAATTTAAAATAATAATAGTAGTTTGAGTTCAACATTCCAAAGATATCCTCAAACACAAGTGTAGCCTATATAGATAAAATTATCACACTCTCTGTTTTTTTAGCTGAGATGATATTGGTATTTAATACTGCTGTATGGCATTTGTGCTTCTATCCAGTGGAAGACATGGTAGGTTATTATTTGCATATCTACCAGACCATATACACATTCTCATTTCTGTCCTCTTAGATCCTGGTGCCTACATGGCTCTCTCTGTCCTATATGGCTCTACCTCACAGACAGAGTTAGTTTGACATGAACACACAATTAACCCAGCTAGATCAATCATATTCTTTCCTTGGTGGGCTGGAATTGAGACACAGATACTGTAGCTGAAGTTATGTGTTGCCAGAACTTGCACTATGGCCAAAGATAATTCTACTCTGGAAAGAGGAAAAAATAAAACCAATATAAACAAGTAAAATATCATCTAAGTTGAAATTTAAAGATCAGTTGTTTAGGTTCATGTTTTATGCCCTTCCTAATGCCTAATATACTTCCTGCCTTAAGCTTCCATGCGATTTCAGTGTATAATCATAATAACTTCTCCTGTTTTACTTATGCTGCTTTGAGTGGGTTTCAGTTATTTGCAGCCAAAATAGACTTCAAGACAATAGAATAAAGTATGAGAAATGAAGTTATAATCAACGGATCCAACAAAACATTAAACCGGATCAACTGAAGTGGATTCCAGGTTGGGTGGCAATGATGATTCTTCTATCAAGGTATAGAAAACCAGCATTTCTGTTTGGCAATAACAGAATAATTCAGCTTTTATTATCAACTTTGGCTATCCAGATGATATTTCCACAAAAGGTGAAGCTTTATAGGATGTCATAGTTTAAAGATATCAGAGTATGCTGATAAAAATTTGAGAAATATGCAGTAACAGAGGCAAATTTAAGACAAGAATTTTCTGTAGAGAGAGAGGAAATTCTTTATAGACTAAGAAAAAAGTAGGATAGTACTTTAAGACTATTGTGTTTCTAGTCAAGAAGTTATATGCCCTGCCAAAATGCAGAACTCAAATTATTTTAATGATCATATATTTCTACCATTGGCTAGTATCCTTATTCAGAAAAAAATGCAGGTGTATATAACATTTGTAATGGGTTATGTGCAATGAGTTAGAGTATTGGCAAGGAGTTATTCCTGGACTCCTTCATGACCTAAAGGATTGCCTCCTATGTGTGCTCCAACCTGATACATTAGCAAATACCCTTAAAAGCCTCAACTGGATTTCATAACTTGGAAGTGATACACATGAGTAGACTAAGGAAATACGTTCTGTTGATTGCTTTTTTTTCCTTCTGCATCTTGACTAAAGCCATTAAACAGATAAAAACGGGGTTAGACAGAATCCTAAGAAGAGATGTTGATAGGAATACCAAATCTAAGTTGAAAGTTCAGCCAGGGAAATTCATAGAGTAACATGATGCAACAAGTTTTCTTACTTAGTTTATGCAGATAGAGTTCCCTAAAGTCTAACAATATCAACAAAGTTTTCTCCAAAGTCTACAAGAATATTAACATCAAATAATAATACCAAAAAAAGAAAAAACTTTCAACTTGATCAACAGAGCATGAATGACTCCAACCAGTACAAGAAACTCAACACCAAGATGGCATGACTACAAATTATGCTGGCAGAAGCCTTACAGACAGCCCCCTTGTGAGAACCTTCCTATGTACTCCCTTCAGAGTGGCTCTGAATGACATCAGATAAAGAAATCATATCAGCCGGGCTTGGTGGTTCAACCTGTAACCCCACGCTTTGGGAGACTGAGGTGAGTGGATTGCCTGAGCACGCGGGTTCGAGACCCGCCTGGGCAACTTGGCAAGACCTCATCTCTACAATAAATCAAA
>NW_007254978.1:76396-76942 GCF_000164805.1 Carlito syrichta | reverse complement strand
AAAAAAATATACATGACTCCCATCGAAGCTAGACTGGAAAAAAAAAAATATGGTACATATACACAATGGAATGTTATGCAGCCATAAAGAAGGACAAATATATGGACTTTGCAGCAACTTTTAAACCCCAAATTTTAAATCTGAGAGACCACCAAAAAGCCAGCTCCGATGCATACACACGAGGGTCTTTATTCAGGCTCAAGTCTGGGCTCACAAACTGAAACCGACACAGAGGCTCAAGATTGCTCAGGCAATCCACTCACCTCAGCCTCCCAAAGGCGCGGAATTACAGGCTGAGCCACCGAGCCAGCCAAAAACCTTTCTTATTTTGTTTACCAAATTTGCCTTGAATGCTTGCAATTTATTATTGTTTATAATATATATATTATTTATATTGTGTATATTACTTATTTTGGCTGAGGATGCTAGGGTATACTTTTAAAATGAAATGATAGAACTACAGTCATTAGCATAAATTCTTCCACGGCAGTATTTAGAATCTGTAAGCTTTCATACTCAGTTTGAAAGTTTTTCCACTGATTTGCT
>NW_007254978.1:53124-76346 GCF_000164805.1 Carlito syrichta | reverse complement strand
AGGTCAAGGCTGCAGTGGCCTCTCCCAGCCACTGCACTCTAGTCTGGGCGACGGAGTAAGACTCCAATTCAAAAAAAAAAAAAGACAGGTTCGAGACCTGCCCAGGCAACTTGGCGAGAACTCATCTCTACAATATATCAAAAATTAGCCAGGTGTGGTAGTGCGCGCCTGTAGTTCCAGCTACCTGGAAGACTGAAGTGGAAGGATCGCCGGAGCCCAGCGGGTCGAGGCTGCAGTGGCCGGGAGCAGCCACTGCACTCCAGTCTGGGTGATGGAGTGAGACTCCAACTCAAAAAACAAAAGACAAACAACAACAACAACAAAAGAAATCATATCAATGGACAGAACCACGGACAGCTAGAATTGCTCACTATGGAACTAACTCTGCTGGTCAAAATATAGGTTAAAAGACTACACATTAACTGGTCAGTCTCTCTCACTCAGATTACAGCATGCCTTTCCTTGGATCCCAAAGATATCTCAGAAAAAAGACATTTTGATATCATTCATGTGATGAGACACAATGCAAAGCCATAGTAAGTAACTATTCAATTCTATTTTATAACTGAGATTGTTAACATTTAAAACTTTGTCAAGGTAAAGCCTAAAAACCAAGAAACATTATGATTGCCATCTCATGGGGAGACGAAGCCAAACCCCCTTAGGTTGGCCCTTCACCAGTCATTTCCGTCACACTACAGCTTTGACCATCTCGTGGCAGCCATAGGCCACAGGAGGCTCGAGACACAGAGGACCAGATGCAGCAAAAGCAAAGAGTTTATGAGGGTAGAGAAACAGTCAAAACTTTGATGCCTTACAGAGAACAAAGCTAATCCCAGGGAGTAGGTCATCAAGAGCAAGTTGTGAAGTTTTGCAGAGAAGTAATTTTGCAGAGAAGTAAAAGCTCCTTGGCGAGACAGTGATAAAAACTCAAATACAAATGATTGCTGAGGAAAGGCACAGGAAGATTGGAAGTCTTATGTAAATTGCCACTGCAGCAAAATATCCGGAAGCAGATTAACATAGGACAAAAATACTGTGAAACACAAACAGGAAGGGTACAAAAGACAGCCAGGCAGAAGAACCTTGAAGAAGAAACATGGAAATTAAAACTAACAAACCAGTCCCATGTCCATACTCTCTGATGATTTTTACCAATTTCATTATGAGAAGAAAATGAAAGTGTACATCAGTACCCACTGCTGAGAATCCATAATTATAAAACATAAATTAAACAAGTTTATAATTCAGTACCTCTGCATATAGTTCTTGTACATGGAATAGAAAAGTTTCTTTGTTATATAAAATACTAACTTTAACAATCCTTCCATATATTCATCAAAGTTCTAATTCATAGAAAAAAATATAACAGGTGAGAAAATAAATTTAGTTTTTAACAAGGTTTGTTGTATGGGTGGCCAACAAATTATTTGAAAACATAAAATTTTATTTAAAAATTTATTTTCGTGGGATATATATATACCCAGTATAGATGTTCTCAATTTTCTAATTAACTCAGTAAAACAAAGAAACGTTCAGCTGATATCTTGAGGCATAAATACTGAAAAAGAGAAGACAATATTATTACATATAGAAAATGCTACTGGAAAAACTGACTGATGCAATATTTCAGGGATGCAAGTTGGCAATATGGCAAAAGAATAATTAAAATATGCATCCTTTTCCAGGCATAATTTTAGTTTAAAAAGTTTACTTGAAATAAATAACCAGAGAGTTGAGCAAATATTGTGTGGATAATCCTTATGATAACTTAATTCTGTGGTTAAAAAATAGAAGACCAGGCTCTGTGGCTCAGCCCAAAATCCCAGCACTTTGGGAGGCCGAAGCAAGTGCATTGCCTGAACCTGGAAGGTTCAAGACCAACTCGGACAACTTGGTGAGACCTCGTCTCTACAATAAATCAAAAATTAACTGGGCATGGGAGCATATGCCTATAGTTCCAGCTACTTGGAAGGTTGAGGCAGAAGGATCACCGGAGCCCAGTAGGTTGACACTGGGGTGGCCATGAGTGTGCCCCTGCACTCCAGCCTAGGTGATGGAGTGAGACTCCAATTAAAAAAAAAGAGTACTCACTTCAGCAGCACAAATGCAAACAGTTTTCAATTCCCAATGGTTTGATATATGGGCTTTTGGTTGCATTTTATTTTGGGGTTTTGTGTGTGTGTGTGTGTGTGTTTTTACTTTACAGTGGTGTAAAAGCAACACGCAGTTACTAGAAACCATTCTTCTCTCACCATGTTGGGCTGCAGCAGCCAGCCATAGCTTCTAGTCAGCCACACATTTTCAACATAATACTTTCAATGTGCAATGGATTTATTGGAAAGTAACCCAATCATACGTCAAGGAACATCTGCACTAAAATTGTCGTGATACAAAGAATATTAGAATGGTCCCTGCCTAAGGATGACATGCAAATTTGTTATGCATTTTCTATATTCTTCCAACCCAAACAGTCCATCAAGATAAATAATAATCAAGTTATCAAAAATAAAGAACAAAAAATATTTTTGAGAGTGGAAAGATTCAAAAAATATATTACAAGCAAAGATATATCAATGTTGCTGTCAGTAGACTTCTCAGCAGAAATGCTGCAGGCCAGGAGAGAGTATAAATATTAGACGCCAAAGAAAAACACTCCCAACAAGAATACTTTGTGCAGCAAAGCAGTCTTTCAGCTTTGAGGGAGACTGGTAGCATCGTGCAAAACAAGATATTTACAAGATGCATAAAATATTGCAACCAAGATATTGACAATACCTTAGTAAAGATACAGCCATTTTCATCACCAGAAGCATCCTTGTTTTTTCCACTTTTCTTCCCACTCCTTAACCCTCTCCCATCCCTTACTCCTGGCAAAGACTACCCTGTTCTTTATTTTTATAATTCTTTCATTTTAAGAAATGTTATCTAAGTTGAAAAATACAATATATAATGTTTGGTGATTGACTTCTTTCACTCAGGATAATTCCGTGAAGATTTATCTAAGTTTTTACATATACCAAAAATTCATTTTTTTTATTATTGACTCATAGTCCATGCTACAGATGTAACACAGTTTGTTTAACCATTTGCCCATTGAAGGACAACTGAGTTGCTTCCAGGCTTTTGGGTTATGATCAATAAAGCTGTTACAAGAAAATTTTTTTAAACTAGGGAGAAATAAAAACTTTCTCGGACAGACAAAAGCTAAGGCAGTTTATCACTGTTAGGCCTGCCTTACAGGAGTTTTTAAAGGATGTTCTTTACAATGAAACAATAGGCTGCTAACTAACAACATAAAACTTATAAAAGCACAAAACTCAATGATAGAAGTAATGTAGAGAAATAGGTCATTGCCTTGCTAAGCTAGGGTATGGCCATGTGCTCTTTGAGCTATAGCCTGGCCATGTTTTCTTAAGTTTAGACCTCCTTCCCTGCCTTGGGGAAGTGAATCTCCTCTTTTTTAATCTCTCTTTTTCTAATTTTCTTTATAAATAAACTATATTTTCTAATCTAAAAAAACTTTAGAAAAATACTCAGAATACTCTAGGAGTGTCACAATGATACATAAAGTAATTTTATTCCTAGTACAAGGGTAAAAGGCAAAAACATTATTAACTATTGTTAAAATAAATTATCAGGCTGGGCTCCATGGCTCAGCCTGCAATCCCAGCACTTTGGGAGGCCAAGGTGAGTGGATTGCCTGAGCCCACGTGTTTGAGACCCACCTGGGCAACTTGGTGAGAACTTGTTTCTACAATAAATCAAAAATTAGCCGGGCATGGTAGCATGCTCCTGTAGTTCCAGCTACTTGGAAGGTTTAGGTAAAAGGATCACTAGAGCCCAACAGGTCAACGCTAGGGTGGCCAGGAGCATGCCACTGCACTCTAGTCTGGGTGACAGAGTGAGACTCCGACTAAAAAAATAATAATACCAGGCTTGGTGGCTCAGCCTGTAATCCCACGCTTTGGGAGGCTGAGGTGAGTGGATTGCCTGAGCCCGCGGGTTCAGACCCACCTGGGCAACTTGGCGAGACCTCATCTCTACAATAAATCAAAAATTAGCCGGATGTGGTAGCATGCACCTGTAGTTCCAGCTCCTTGGAAGGCTGAGGTAAAGAATCACCGGAGGTCGAGGCTGCGGTGGCCGGGAGCGGCCACTGCACTCCAGTCTGGGCGACAGAGTGAGACTCCAACTCAAAAATAATAATAATAATAATAATAACAATAATAAAATAAAATAAATTATCAAGGGATACATATAATACAATTATGTACATTCAGACATCAAAAACATAAAATTTGAGGGGGATTAAAAGTGTAGGTTTGTTGCATACAATCAAAGCTTGTTTGTTATCAGCTTCAAGTGGGTTATTATACATGTGAGATGTTCTATGTAAGCCTCATGGTAACCAAAAAGCAAAAACCGATAGCCAACACACAAAGCAAAAAATTAAAAGATTGAAAACATGCAACTAGAGAAAACTATCATCAAATTACAACAGAAGATAGCAAGAGAGGAACAAACAAAATTTCTACAAAATAACCAGAAAACAATTAGCAAAATGACAGTAGTTAATCCTTACCTATCAATAGTACCTTAAATGTAAATGGAATTAAATTCTCCAATTTAAATACATAGTCAGTGAATGGATTAAAAAACCAAGACCCAACTATATTCTCCCCATGAGCTCACCTCACTTTTAAAGACACACACAGACAGAAGATGAAGGGTTGAAAAACATATTCCGTGCAAATAAAAAACAAAATAAATCAGTAGTAACACTTTGCAAACAAACCAAAAAGAAAAAAGGGAGGGAGGACCATTTCCACTCTTTTTTATGAAGCGAACATTAACCTAATACCAAAGCCAGACAAATACATCACAAGAAAAGAACTACAGGCCAACATTCTTGATGACTATAGAGTTGGTTTTTTTTTTTCTGAGTTGGGGTCTTACTCTGTTGCCCAGTCTGGAGTGCAGTGGCACAATCTCAGCTCACCACAGCCTCAACTTCCTGGGTTCAGGCAATCTTCTTGTGTCAACATCCCAAATAGCTGGGATTACAGGTATGTGCCACCATGCCCAGCTAATATTTTAATTTTTTGTAGAGTTGAGATCTCACTATGTTGTCCAGGCTGGTATCAAACTCCTGGGCTCAAGCAATTCTCTCACACTGGCCTCCCAAAGTGCTGAAATTACAGGGGTGAGCCACTGCACCTGGCCTCTTGATGAATATAGATGCAAAAATTCCCAAAAAATTACTACCAAATCAAATTCAACACTATAAAGGATCATCAACATGATCGAATTTCTGGGATGCAAGGATGGCTCAGCATTCACAAATCAATTAACATGATACACTACATTAACAGAATGAAGAATAAAAATCATATGAACACTCAGTAGATGCAAAAACAGACAAAATTTAGCATGCTTTTATGATTAAAAAAAGCATTCAACAAATTAGATATAGAAGGAAGTACTTCAACACAATAAAGGTCATATATAATAAACACACAGCTAACATTATACTCAGTGGTGAAAAACAGGAACCCTTTCCTCTAATATCTACAATAAGACATAAATGCTGTCTCTCACCAATTCTGTTCAACCATTGCTGCTGATATATATCAGAATACTATTCATTTGCTAAAAAGGAAGAAACTCTGTGAACTGCAACAACCTGGATGAAATTAGAGAACATTATGCTAAGTGAAATAAGTCCAAAACAGAAAGACAAATACTGATGCTATCTCTTATAATGGGAATCTAAAAGAATTAAACTCATAGAAGCAGAGAGTAGAATAGTAATTACCAGAGGCGTAGGAGGTTAAAGGGAATGAGGAAATGACAGTCAAAGGATACAAAGCCTCAGACAAAAAAAGTTTGATTTTTTTGTGATCTACTGCACCATATGGTGAATATAACTAATAATGGATGCCTATACATTTCAGTTGCTAAGGGAATAAATATCAAAGGGTCTCATCACAAAAAAATGTCCTCAAAAGTAAAAAGTAGGAATATTGTCTATGCCAGGCTCAGTGGCTCAGCCTGTAATCTCGCACCTTTGGGAGGCTGAGGTGAGTGGATTGCCTGAGCCCGCAGGTTCGAGACCCGCCTAGGCAGCAAGACCTCATCTCTACAATAAATCAAAAAATCAGCCGGGTGTGGTAGCGCATGCCTGTAATTCCGGCTACTCGGAAGGCTGAGGCGGAAGGATCACTGGAGCCCAGCAGGCGAGGCTGCGGTGGCCGGGAGCGGCCACTGCACTCCAGTCTGGGTGACCAAGTGAGACTCCAACTCAAAAAAAAAAAAAAAAAAGGAATATTGTCTAGAGTTCAAACAATGGAATTAAATAATTCATTCAAAACTTGAGATGAGGCCGGGCTCGGAGGTTCAGGCTGTCATCCCAGCACTTTGAGTGGCCAAGGTGAGAGGATTGCCTGAGCCTGTAGGTTCGAGACCAGCCCAGACAACTTAGTGAGACCTTGTCTCTACAATAAATCAAAAATTACCCAGGCATGGTAGCACGCACCTGTAGTTCCAGCTACTTGGAAGGCTGAGGCGGAGGGATCACTGGAGCCCAGCAGGTCGTCTCTGGGGTGGCCATGAGTGTACCACTGAGCTCCAGCCTGGGTGATGGAGTGAGACTCCAACTCAAAAAAATAAATAAGAGGAAAATAGATAGAGAGATAGATAAAAATAAAATAAAATGGGATGGAAGGTATCATAATATATTCAATCATGTGGATCAATTTTTCTGACTACAAATGGGCTGAAAAAGGCAGTCCTCCATGGCCCTAAGCATTCCCACACATTCCTGCTCAGTTACAAGGCCTTACCCAAGTTGCAAGGTCTAACTTCCTCTGACCTGAAGCTGTTTTTGCAGCTTGACAATTAGGTAGATCAAGGTAAGCACACCATGTGACTGCTCAAGAAAGCCTTGCTTATTGCATGCTATAAAAGATGCTGGGCCCTTAGTCCTGGGTTCTAGTCCATTCGGGCCACTGCATTAGCCCATGAGATTTAGGGTCAGGAGAACTGGCACTACCGTGCTGACACTCCTCCTGTTTGCTGTTCTATGAGTTTGACCTGTCTTGCTCTGACCTAGTGAGTATCATAGTCTACTTTCAGCCCCTGCTATGAAGGTTGAGGGTTAGTTTTCCCCTAACCAACTCCTTACTTTTTCACCTGCCAGTTTTGTTCTACTTCACTTCTTTGTGCTCTGATTTATGTTCTCTTTACATGAGGTAATTCTAGAACTTTTTTGAGGATTGAAATGTTACATATAAAACACTTAGAACAGTGCCCAAGTAGTGGAGAAAGTACAAACATTCACGTCTCTGCAGAATAATTCATTTTCTCCAATCAACAGTAAAAGTACATTCTAGCATATGAATATATTTGAGCACTTTTAACTATTGAATTATCTGCTCCTCTGCTCTTGCATATAACAACTGGATAAATATTTAACAGAACTTAAGAGAGTATAGGTGTTACTTAAGGAGAAAAACTATTAAGTACAATAGTAATTCTGAATTATAAGAAAAATCTTTCTAAATGACGTGACAGAGAACAAAGTGATTACTGCAAAAGCACTCACTACAAGGCATAGAATATCAAAAGAAAAGTAAACAAGAAACATTCACACCTCTCATGACAAAAACTGCCCAATAAGTTGGTTCTGAAATGGGCTACTTCAGCAATTTAGTCTAGAGAAGACTCTACATTGGTTTCTCCAGTCTACTCATGGACACAGATTAATTGCCACTTTTGCAAACAACACATCCCCAAGATAATGTGCAAAGATTGGCAGGATAAATTTGATGTCCTGATGCTTTCTGAAAGTATCCAGCACATACCCCACTCCGCGACCAGGGTTTTATCCTACTTCTGTGCCTAAACCCATCACCCCAAAGGGCGAAGAACTAGCTTAGAATAACAGACATTCAACTCTGGGGTACACAATGAAGTCAAACGGAGATTCTGTTTACAAGCAAGAAGAGGAATGAGTGTGAAGTAAGCAGCCACAGCGTCTGCCCCAGGAAAGTCCAGGAGTAAGCCAAGCCACATCCTAGTATTCTGGTTGAGTCCTGGATGCCTTTGCAGCAGCCTTCTTCCTGTTTCCTGTGTGGACCATGCTCCTATATTGATCTTATCTTTGAAAATTCAGTTCCTTCATCCTGTATTCAATTTTTCACCACTGTCTTCTTATATTTATTTTTCAAAGTCTAGTTCAAAGGCAGCCTTTTCTGCCCCTCCTCCCGCCCCCTGGCAGAATGCATTCCTCCCCTCTCTTGCCTCCCATGGTTGAGATCTTTTCCATTTGGCTTAATGCATTCCCTCTTTGTGTCAGTCTTACGGCTCTCACCACACTGGAGTGAAAGCTTCTTGAAAACAGAAATGCTGTCATATTCATTGTGATGTGTGATTCTGGTGCTTTCGATGTAAATGGGATTAATAAACACCCGTAAAATTCCTCTAAAAAGTCATCTTTTCAAACCACTCGGTAAAATCCGACACCAAGACCCTGACTCTGTCATTCCGAATTTTTAATTTTTTAAGAATGGGTAAGGAGGGAGATGACCTTAAAACTAATTTCGGAGTAAATTCAAATTAGACTGCTAAGATGTAATTGCATCTTTGGGTTATTTATTTTTAGAGAAGCGCATTTACGTTTTTAAAACACCCAGGGGAATCACAGTATCAGTTTATGTTCTTGAATCTTTGAGATGCTTCTGCTGAGAAGCAACGCCAGTGTTCTTACATAACTCATCAGACCCCACTTTGACTGCACTATTTTCTATTTATTACGTTTTATTAAGCTTTTACCTTCATTGTGTTCATCGTCATAATTTCTCCCCTCACTGAATAAGGCAATTTTCAAAGTAAGTATCAGTTGAATCCAGTATGGTGAGCTCAAAGACATAATATAGAACAATAATTTATGTATCTCCAATGAAGACATAATATAGAACAATAATTTATATATCACCAATGAAATGAGAATCTTAGTCTAAAAGCTCTCTGGAAGAGAGACACGCAAGCCACTAATCATATGTAACTTCTGCTAATCGGGTAACTTTTCCTTTGACCTGGCCTAAATGTTTCCTACGACATTGTGAACCTCCATCCTTTTTACTCTGTTTGTAATCGTGATAAAATTAGACCCTGTATTCATTTAATGGTCACCAGGTTTGGTTTTGTGTTGTGTTTTGGTATGATCACCCAGCATCTAAACATTCCAGCCTGTCTGTGGAATTCTCAAACTTATGACCGTTAAGAGGAAGCAGAGTGTGTGTTCCTTATAGAAGTCAAAAATCTAGATTCTCAAGACCTTCACCCCTTTCCAGACGGGGTATAGGTATGTGACATAAGCCAGCCGATCAGATGCAAAGGACAGCTGGGGAGGCAGGGGAGACCTTTCCAGATGGCATGAGTGGTAGTGGGCCACCCTTTGTGCCCCATGCTTTCAGGGACCTTATGAGATACAGGGTCCAGGGCTCAGAAATTTTCACACAAGGGTCCCTACAAGACCAATTCTGGGAGTTTGGCCTCTCTTCACTCCTGCCCGCTTCCCAAAACTGTTTCTCCAGCTTTCTCAGAAATTCTGCCAGCTTCTCAAGGTCCATTCAAACTCCGGTTATGGTGAGTCTCTGCTACTCGTGAACAAGAATGATAACAAGCACCTTATGCAAATGCTAAAAATATAAATGCTCATTTTTGTGTGGCACAGAGGAGTCTCAAATGGCTTTTAAATCATTGTGCCATTTTTTCTTGAAATTTCAAGGGTTTGCTTTCTTTCTTTCTTGTTTGTTTTGATCATTTCTTTTGTGTTTGATGATGTTCTTGGTCTAAAACTTTTCAACATCCCCTTAAAAGCAGAAATCCAGAAGTTGATAGAGAACTCATATAAAGTTCTGTAAATGTTAAACATACACTGTAATTATCATCGACCTTCAAATATCCATATAGACCAAACAGAGTAAAGATATTTTTGGTGCTTGAAAGGCCAAATGACTTTCTCTTGGCCTTGCTTTTAAGCAAGCATGGCATTACTTTTTTTTTTTTTAATACAGTCATGTGACGTATAACAATATTTTGATCAACAACAGACCAGAAAAAATAATGAAGCTGAAAAAGTTCTAAGACCTTGTGATATCATAGTCACTGTAACATCGAAACACAACACATTATTCATACATTTGTGACATGTTTATGTAAACAAACCTACTGTATTGTCAGTTGTATAAAAGTGTAGGCCATACGATTATGTACAATATGTAGTACTTGATAAGAAATGACTGTGTTACTGGTTTATATATTTACTATAATATACTTTTTATCATTAATTTGGAGTGTACTCCTTCTACTTATTAAAAGAAAAAGTTTGCCACATCCTCTCCAGCATCTGTTATTTTTTCAGTTATTGAACACTTCTACGCTGTTGGTGGGAGTGTAAACTAGT
Source organism: Carlito syrichta (assembly GCF_000164805.1). Classification (NCBI taxonomy): domain Eukaryota; kingdom Metazoa; phylum Chordata; class Mammalia; order Primates; family Tarsiidae; genus Carlito; species Carlito syrichta. The sequence continues at coordinate 65,875 of NW_007254978.1, read as the reverse complement.
ACAGCCTTCATGGAAAACAGTGTAGCAATTCCTAAAAGTTCTAAAGATCGACCTTCCATATGACCCCTTAATCGCCCCACTGGGAATATACCCGGAAGAACTCAGATCACTCTATAAAAAACATACCTACACACGTATGTTTATCACAGCATTGTTCACAATAGCAAGAACATGGAACCAACTGTGATGCCCATCAAAAGAGGACCGGATTAAAAAAAAATGTGGTAGATATACAGCATGGAATATTACGCAGCCATAAAGAAGAAGAAAATCATGAACTTTACAGCAACCTGGATGGACTTAGAGTCTATAATACTGAGTGATCTTTCACAGAAACAAAGAAGTGAATGTCACATGTTCTCACTTATAGGTGGACCTTGAACAACTATCGTAATACTATAAGAAAAGGATTGACAGTAGCGGGAAACTGAGGAGGTGTGGGGGGGGCAGGGAGGTGGGATTGGCAGTCGTGGGAATCTTCTTGGGGAGGGGTGGCACACCTCATCCACAAGGATACCTGCACAATGCATGTTTGTATACCTAGCCCTGAATTGTACCCCACAATTTTAAAATTAAAAATTAAAGAAAAAAGTTAACTGCAAAACAACTTCAGGCAGACCCTTCAGGAGGTGTTCCATAAGAAGTTGTTATCACACAAGATGACAGCTCTATGCATGTTATTGCCCCTGAAGATCTTCCAGTGGGACAAGACATGGAGATGAAAGGCAGTGATACCAATGATCCCGACCCAGTGTAGGCCTCAGCTAATGTGTTTTGCTTGTTTGTTTATTTATCTATTTATTGTATTTTATTTTTTTAATTTGGAGTCTCACTCTGCTGCCCAGGCTGGAGTACAGTGGCACTCACAGTCACCACAGCCTCGACTTGCTGGGCTCTGGCGATCCTTCCTCTTCAGCCTTCCAAGTAGCTGGAACTGCAGGCACACACTCCCACCCCTGGTTAGTTTTTTGATTTATTGTAGAGAAGCGGGTCTCACCACACTATCCAGGCTTGTCTCGAACCCCTGGACTCAGGCAATCCTCTGGCGTCAGCCTCCCAAAGTGCTGGGATGACAGGCTTGAGCCACCAAGCCCGGCCTGCATCTTCAATTTTAACAAAGTAAAAATAAATAGTAGAAATAGAAAAATCATGTAGAATGCTAATATAAAGAAAATATTTTTGTACAGCCATATAATGTTTGCATTTTAAGCTAAGTGTCATGACAAAAGAGCGCAAAAGATAAAACAAAAAAGTTTATGGACTAGGCCTAGTGGCTCACACCTGTAATTTCAGCATTTTGGGAGAATGAAGCAGGAGGATTGCTTGAGCCCAGGAGTTCAAGACCAGCCTAGGCAACATAGTGAGACTCTATATCTACAAAAAAATAAAAATTTAAAAAATATATAGCCAGGCGTGGTGGCATGTGCTTATAGTCCCAGCTATTTGGTTTGCTGAGGTGTGAGGATCACCTGAGCCCAGGATGTCAAAGCTGCACTGCAGCCTGGGTAACTGCTGGCCCCAACTCAAAAAAAATCTTTATAAAGTAAAAAAGCTAAAGTTAAAGTACATTTATCATTAAAGAAAGAAAAAAAAATTTGAGAAAGCAGGATTTATTGAGAGGACAGAAAAACTCCCACAGTAGGAGGGGACCAGAAGGGGTTGCCTGAGAAATATTTTTAACAAACTTAGTGTAGCCTAGGGATACGGTATTTTATAGCCTACAGTGGTGTAATGTCCTAGGCCTTTGTATTCACTCACCACTCACTCACTGATTCACTCAGAGCAACAGCTGCTCCTGCAAGCTCCATATAGGGCAACTGCCTTAGGTAAGAGTACCATTCTTAATCTTTTATGCCTCATTTTCACTGTACCTTTTTATATTTAGATTCACAAACACCACTGTGTTACAATTGCCTATGTTGTCCAATACAATAACAAGTTGCCCCGAGCTGTAACCTAGAAGAAACAGACTGCACCATATAGCCTAACAGTGTAGGACACTCTACCATCTGAGTCTGTGCAAGTTCACTTTGTGACATTCACACAACGATGAAATCACCAAACAATGCATTTCCCAGGACATATCCTGGTCATTAAAATATACATGACTCCCATCGAAGCTGGACTGGAAAAAAAAATATGGTACATATACACAATGGAATGTTATGCAGCCATAAAGAAGGACAAATATATGGACTTTGCAGCAACTTTTAAACCCCAAATTTTAAATCCAAGAGACCACCAAAAAGCCAACTCCGATGCAAACACACGAGGGTCTTTATTCAGGCTCAAGTCTGGGCTCACAAACTGAAACCAACACAGCGGCTCGTGCTTGAGAGCCCCGATCCAGTATAGTAAGCAGTTTTTATGCATAATTACAGAGGGAGGGGTTGGGTGTGACTGGTTTTTCCTAGGCTTACAACATTAACCCATCAGAAGAGGTCATGACGTAGAAACCGAAGTCTGTGGACCTTGGATAGTTAGTTTCCAATCAGGTCCGCGGTGATGTCAGGGGACGGGGTGCTTGAGATTGGTTGGTTTGTTTTTGGTTTGCACGGGCTCAAGCTCAGTTGCCTGTGATTGATGGGAAATGGCTAAACGGGCAGAGTGGAATGCCAGATAAGCTAGGTTTACACAGTCACTGCGCATAAATTAACTTTGGCATGTCAAGCAGGAGGTTTAAAACAACATAGAGCTCACCAGGAGAGTGGCTGGTGCCACAGAGTCTACTGTTATCTAAGCAAAGGAATGTCCGGGAGGGGCTTATTGCTTAACATTCACACACTGCTAGCAGTGTTGCAGAAGCAATCGGTTATTTCATGGGACAAACAAAAATTAAACTTAACAAAGTTCGAAGTACAAACACTGCAAACAAATACAGTGAACATGGGGTAGAAATTCATACAGTAATAGTTCTTTTTGAGTTTTTTTTTTTGAGTCTCTCATTCCCCCCTCTCAGAGAAGCCTAAAGATAAGACCCAGTCATGGGACTACATAGGTTTTTTTTTAAGGCCATTCTGAAAATGTGTAGCAGAGCTGAGACAACACGGGTGAGTACCAAGTGGTTGGTACTGCTGCTTGAGTGCCATGAGTTGAACGGTGCTGACTCGATTTTTAACAAAGGCTATAAGCTTGTTGATGATGCAAGGCCCGAAAATAAATAGGAGAATTAAAACAACTAAAGGGCCAACTACGGTGGAAATTAATGTAGTAAACCAGGGGGAGCGGTTAAACCATGCTTCAAACCAATTGAGTTGTTGCTCTCGTTCTTTAAAACTATAATAGTAGAAAATAGAGACAATGAAATTCTTAAAGTTAACTATATTCCTATTACACTTTAAAATATCATGATTGGTCATGCTTGAACTAACATGATTCTTTGACATCAGCATGACCGATTTTATAATATTTTTATTAATAAAATAAATTCAATTTTTATAATAGGTAGAAAAACCTTACAAAAATTGTAGCTAAATCCGGCCTAAAAGAATGCATCCCAGTCCAAAGTACGTGCTGGGCCCTCAGGAATGTGGCCTAAACTTTGTGCTGGGCAATTTCTGACAACTCAAGATAATTATTTATATCATTGAAAAGCTTGAAACAGCTCTCTATAAGGATATACTAATTTTACAAATATACTTTTAAATCTTATAAAGAAGCTTGTACCATACAAAAGGCTCTCAAATGTGACCTGAATTTGAATATTTAATTCCTAAGCCCAAACCACAGTTTATGGGAAACAGGAACAATGGATTTTCAGAGTGAACCATGCCTGTCCTGTCACAGTCACAGAGCCTTCAGCTTAGATCAGCAGAGTTCCTTTAGGTTACTTGTGCTGCATGGTAAAAGGAGGAGGAAAAATGGGGTCTATGGCTCCCGAACACATCCTAGCAGTCTCGGGATCCACGGCCCTTCTGATCCCTAGCGCTCAGTGGGCCTCCATGGCCGGCTCCCATCTCCCCTTTTTTTATTATTTTTTTAGCACAAAACCATGAAACTCGGTGTTGAGCTGAGATATGTTCTTTTTCAGTACTCTGGAAATAACTGGAAGTAGGCATAGCAACATAAGAATTACTGTCGTGCAAATTCCCACATTAATGAGTATAGACATCAATGACTTTTGATTAACAAATGATGAGAAGTTATTAAATATGGAGCTAGCCAATTCATAGGACCGGAACTGCTTTTCAGCAATAGTCATATCCTGTATGTCTTGATGTAATTTAGTAATGTCTATACTCAAGTCCAAATGATCCCAAATTCCAAGGATATGATTTTTTATCTTGTCCCAATTAGGGACAGACTTATTCACCTTTAAAGGAGTGAGGCAAATTTACTTAAACTCAGAGTGACATCGGAGAGCCAATTTTATTTTTAAAGTTACAAGATCTTGTCCTACTGCTAAAACTACTTCCTTTAAAGTATTAACTTTACTCTCTAGCTTTCGATCTATAATCTCCTGAGTAGCTAATGCAATAGAAACATTCTTAGATAACTGATCAGCAAAGGTAGCTGTATGAACTTCCTTAGGTAGAGCTACAGCTGAAACGTTACTGAAGTAGCAATAGCTATTAATGTTATAATTCTTAAAATTAAAGCAGCTAAAAATCTTTTCTGTCTTTCCAAAAGGAAACTAACCTTATACAGTGTCTGCAAACCATATTCCTTATACCAACGAGATGACAAGTATACAGGAGTCATCAAATAAGGGGGTTGTTTAAGAATGACCAATTCTTCATAAAAGGCATTGATTAAACAATTAGTTAAAATGCATTCAGTACAAGATATCTTATAAACATTATCATGATAAATAATTTTAACAGTTTGATATTCATCTCAAACAGGAAATATATATGGAGATTGCAAGTATGCTCTAATAAGGTATGACTGAGTTTGTCCAACAGATCTAGGCAGGCTGACTGGTTGAAGGGCTGCAAGAGCTCTCCACAGATGAGGATGAATAATCTGCTGGACGCCGTACTTGATGGACAGTACTGGAGGCACCCATTCATTGAAATGTTACCTAGCTGTGGCAAGTGTAGAGCCATTAAAAAATCCCAGTCACTAATATATAGTTTTTTACTGGGCACAGGATAGTCCACCGTAGAGTTATAAGCACAGTCTCTTCATTTCAGGAAGCCAGTCTCGCTGGATGAGTAACCAGTCCTTTTCCGTATCATTGAAGGGCAAGCAGGTACACTGACAGGTGGTGAAGCCCTAGTCGCAATGACTAGGGTTAGTTTCTCCAGGCATTAACATCTCCGGCCACCAATCGACCTGATAAGGGTTTTCTGTACTCAGAGACTTAAAGGTAGATATTAAGCAAGAAGCCCAGTACCTGAGCACGAAATAAAGCAGGTCCTCCCATTTTCCTGTAAGGTGATCCTTCTATATTACCATAGGTTTAATTCTTTTATCCGGGTTCCAATGTCTAGCCATAGCTGAATTGCCTATGAACCCAAATTTAAATGGTTTACAACAAACAAGGCATGATTTAAAATATGGTGGGGAGAACTATACTTGAATCTCCCGTCTTGTAATTTAATTATTTGATTTTTAAAGTTTGGTGAGCTTTTTCAGCTATGACTTGACTGGGTGAATTGTAGGGAATTCTTGTGGAGTAAAAAATGTTAAATTGGGAGCAAAACTGCTGGAAAAATTTAGATGTGTATGCCACACCATTGTCAGGGAGACCGGACATGCCTACAGTCAGGAACCCGAATAGGTGAAGTAAACTTTGGGCATGAACAGGAAAGGGCAGGACCTTAAGCAAATGCTATTTGGATTTAATAAAACATCAAGTGTGAGCATAGGCAAAAATTATTAAGCAAACGATGATGAAAAGAGTTACTGTCCCCCCCCCCAAAAAGTTGGAAAAGTGAAAGCTTCATAAATTGTATGTATTCATTAACATAAGTTGAAATATTTCCTTGTAAATTATTTATAGATGTACTTTAATAAGGAAATATAGCTACTTTGACACAAAGTTTGAAGAAAGAAAGATTGAAAATATTAGAGACAAGTAGTTGGGTTATAGCTTAAATTGAGAATTTAAAACAGGTAGACACTGGCAAGAGAAAACAGTTTCCTTTGTTTTTATAATAGGTCAGACATACTTTTACAACAATTGATATGCTAGAGAATGAAGCCCAGGTTATTTGCCACTCATCCTATGTTGGAGAGTAATCCTTATGCCTGGAAGGAGATTTTAAAGTTTGTTAGCAATTGGGCAGTATCGTTAGTAAAATTAATTTACCTGGCCTTCAGGCAATTTACAAGGGGGTGGGGTAGGTGTGGTTCCTAGAGCTTGCTGCTTATTTTACCCTAGAGACTGAATCAAGAACTTGAAGAGTTTAAGTACCAAAGTTTTTTTAAAAGCATGTTATAACACAAAATCATAGTAGTTATTATAAAAGTTACTTATTTAGCCAAAATGACAGTCCAACAATTTTGAAAAGAAAAAAACCCTCGCTCTTTTGTAATAAAGACAGGAGGAGACAAAATTGAATTTTGTCTCTTTTTTTCACTAACTTTTACCATGTTTGATAAACTTATACCATTCTTTGACATGCTTAAACCTTTTATTTTTGTTCTATACTTTCTTTAACCAGCCATTCTATTATAGAACAAAAATGTACTATATAATAATTTTTTTATATAATTATTTATTTTTCCTTTTTTTATTAAAAACATACCTTTTACATTTTTTCTAATCTCAGAGCTCTAACTAAAGCAATAAGTTTATATGCAGTGGAAGGGCTTAGATAGGATCCAACGTGGAACTATTAGGGAAATCCAAAGCTACACAAAAGGCACCCAAAAAGCATCTTAGCCTATTTATTAATACCTTTCTTTTGTAGTTAGCTAGCAGGATTCATTTACATGATCCTTTCACTTTCCTCCGGAAAGAAGATTGACACAGTCCCAGCTCAGATACAACTTGAGAGAAATTTATTATACGAAAACAACAAAGAAGAATTTTTAAACATCCCCCCCCTGTCCTAGCCACCCCCCTGAGAAGAGACCTATTAAGACATGTGGGAGCTTGAAATGGCTTTCCAAGTACATATGGGGGCAAGGGGGAGTGAGAGAGGACAAAGGAGGTGAAAACCTTTCTTATTTTGTTTACCAAATTTGCCTTGAATGCTTGCAATTTATTATTGTTTATAATATATATATTATTTATATTACTTATATATTATTTATATTGTGTATATTACTTATTTTGGCTGAAGATTCTAGGGTATACTTTTAAAATGAAATAATAGAACTACAGTCATTAGCATAAATTCTTCCACAGCAGTATTTAGAATCTGTAAGCTTTCATACTCAGTTTGAAAGTTTTTCCACTGATTTGCTCATGCTCATTAACACTCTTTGTTCTCAGTTTTCTCAATGCCTTAATTAATTGATATACTGTATATAAAGTTGTGGATAAGGTAAATTTGTATGAGAAAAATTGTAACTTAAATATACAAAATAAATTCCTATTTAATTTTATAATGAATTATATGTAAAAAAATTCTTTGTGAATTTACACACCAAGAGCAGGGCAGGACCTGTGCACAGCATCTGGATGGCGCCCGCCCCAGGCCCTCAGGGCCTCGGCGGGCAGGGCACGGCAGGCCCCGAGGCCGTGCACAGGCTGCAGACCATGGCCTGCAAGCTCCGTGCCGCTCACAGGGCCAAGGGTCACCATGCTGCTCCTCAGCTGCCCAGGCCGGGCTTTGTTTCCTACAAGGCCAGGACTCTGAGCATCGGCCCTGTTTGGGTGGAATAAAAGATTTGGCCCACGGGGGGGGTTATCAGTTACATCCTGCCATATGACGATGTAAGGCATCTGATCCGGGCGGCCATGATGTCCGTCCTGGAAGATAACATGCTTAACCTGCAAAGCAAAACTTAATGAGAAAGTGCACTTTCCTTTACGTCTGAGAAATGATCAGTCATAAGGGTTAGAGGATTAGTCAGCATCCATCCCATTCTCTTTTCTGTCCAATATAACACACAAAACAAGACTACACATGAAACAAGACAACTAACAATGCTAAACAGAACTTAGGCTAAGTCCACGCCCCTTGGCGCCTGGACTCCCTTACAGATGTGGACGGCTTCTACCCTGTCCTCCAGATGGGGTCGAGGGACGTCTCCCAAGACTCCTGGTCGGCGGCCCTAGAGTGCGTCTGCTCACACCTTCTTCCGGCCTTACAGAATGGATATCCTACAGGAAAATTCCAAAGCATGCTAACAGACAGACAGATAGACAGACAAACAATTGAGTGCACTCACCTGCCAGTGTTGAGACCCTCCGGGCCGGGGGCCTTGGAGGTCTCTGGAATCTCGGTGGGACCTCCAAATGTTAAAACCAAAATTTTAAATCTGAGAGACCACCAAAGAGCCAGCTCCGACGCAAACACACGAGGGTCTTTATTCAGGCTCGAGTCTGGGCTCACAAACTGAAACCAACACAGCGGCTTGAGCTTGAGAGCCCCAATTCAGTATAGCAAGCAGTTTTTATGCATAATTAGAGAGGGAGGGACTGGGCATGACTGGTTTTTCCTAGGCTTACAACATTAACCCATCAGAAGAGGTCATGACGTAGAAACCGAAGTCCGTGGACCTTGCATAGTTAGTTCCCAATCAGGTCTGCGGTGATGTCAGGGGACAGGGGTGCTTGAGATTGTTTGGTTTGTTTTTGGTTTGTGCGGGCTTGAGCTCAGTTGCCTGTGATTGATGGGAAACGGCTAAACGGGCAGAGTGGAATGCCAGATAAGCTAGGTTTACACAGTCACTGCGCGTAAATTAACTTTGGCATGTCGAGCAGGAGGTTTGAAACAACATAGAGCTCACCAGGAGAGTGGCTGGCACCACAGAGTCTACTGTTATCTAAGCAAAGGAATGTCCGGGAGGGGCTTATTGCTTAACATTCACACAGTGCTAGCAGCAGTTGCAGAAGCAATCGGTTATTTCATGGGAAAAACAAAAATTAAACTTAACAAAGTTCTAAGTACAAACACTGCAAACAAATACAGTGAATGTGGGGTAAGAATTCATATAGTAATAGTTCTTTTTGAGGTTTTTTTTTGAGTCTCTCACAACTTGGATGGATTTGGAGTCGATCTATCACAGAAGCAAAGAACTGAGATTCGTATTTCTCACTCCTAAGCGTACCTTGAACAATAGTGCTATAAGAAAGTGATTGGCAGCCAGGCTCAGTGGCTCAGCCTGTAATCCCGTGCCTTTGGGAGGCTGAGATGAGTGGATTGCCTGAGCCTGCAGGTTCGAGACCCACCTGGGCAGCGAGGCCTCATCTCTACAATAAAATCAAAAAATCAGCCAGGTGTGGTAGCACATGCCTGCAATTCTGGCTACTTGGAAGGCTGAGGCGGGGGGAAGGATCGCCGGAGCCCAGCAGACGAGGTTGCAGTGGCCAGGAGCAGCCACTGCACTCCAGTATGGGTGACCGAGTGAGACTACAACTCAAAAAAAAGAAAAAACAAAGTGATTGGCAGTAGTGGAAAACTGTCAGGGGAAAAGGGATGAGATTGGCAGTTGAGGGAAGCTGCTGGGGGAGGGAGGGGTATACCTCATCAGCAAGGGTACCTGCATGATCAATGTTTATATACCTAACTCTGAATTGCACCCTCTGAATATTATATATTATATCTTTATAGTATATAATAAAAATTAAAATAAAATATACATGACTGTAGAAATAAATTCCAATCATGGACTTGGAAGTTATTTTGCTCTAAATATTCTATGTAGATCTTCACATGTGGGAGCAGACCTCAAGCACCTCAAAGACCAATAGCTATTACAGAAAATTTGTCTGTTTTAGATTCAGTGGAACACTGGGAGCTTCAAAAGGGAATAAGAACCTTGTTGAATGTGTTAGAACTAAGAATTCTGATTTGTCACAATAGTGTGTAAATAAAAATTTTTACATGTCTTATGAAAATTATATGAGAAGACAAAATAAGAAAATAGATTCACATTGTAAACTCATGAGTAAAGCCCACGAAAAGACAAAGAGGCTTTGTTCATCTGGAGTCTTTGGAGTCCTGCTGTCTCTCCACGGGCCTCTCTCCCCAGATTCTACCCCTGGTCCCTCAGCCTGAGATGTCTCCCTTCACTGCCGGCTCTGTGGCCAGAGAGACCAACTATCCCGGTCTCTCTTCCAGGTCAGCTTCATTCGGGTTAAGGGAATTCACAGGCAGGAGATAAACCAGTGGGAGGAAAGGGAATATGGTCTTTGGTCTTGTTCCTTCTCTGCTCTTACCCAGTCTACCTCTTAAACTAGCCACTTCCTTCCAGGATCCACTGGGCAACTATTCTTCAAGGATTTCAGCTTCTGCTAATCCCTTTGGATCTATGACCTGGAAAGACTTTTCCTTTTGCTCTCTGTGAGGTATCTCACCATGACCCGTTTGTTATTTTCACCCTGTTCACACCTGAGAAAATGGTCCCTTAATTAAACCTCTTTGTTTAAACCGTATTTTGTGTGGTATATTCTGTTTTCTATCAAAACCATAACTGCTTACAAGATGGAACTACCTGAGGCATTTAACATGAACAGAGGTCTTGCTTTCATCCTTTCAGCTCAGGGACCCATCTTGTGAGCATACTAGATGCATACTTTAGAGAGTGTGGATTCAAAGCTCGGGAGTCATGATTAATCAGAATAATTTATTAAAATACAATAAGGCATATTGTTGCAAGAGCATTGGAAGTCTGAGTCTTCTTGTCAGTTTCCTTTTTTACTGCAGCATTTGCAGAAGACAGCAACTTAAGTAAAAATGTTCAAAAGTGTACTTGGCAAGTCTAGATTCAGACTTAATTAATTATATTATTCAAGTATTGGGTGACCCCACACTAGCATAGCCTGAGCCCTCTTCCATTGCCCTGATTCTCTCCAGAGGCTCAGGGTAGTTTATCCTCTGAAATGGCCTCACTCTGCACCACCAAAATTTGTCTCAATGACTCCCTTTTTACTGAATTTTCTAGGCAACAAATGTGTTCCCATATTCCATACAGTCACCTTCCACAAATGAATTTATGACCAGTGCATTTCTACTTTAGAATTTTTTTCTTTTTTAAATTTTATTATTATAAAGATGTGGAGTACAATTCAGACTTAGGTATACAAATGTTGATTATGCAGGTACCCTTGTTCATGAGGTGTGCCCTTCCTTCCCCTGGCAGTTTCCCTCAACTGCCAATCACACCCCCATTCTCTGACAGTTTCCCACTACTGCCAATTCCTTTCTTATAGTATTATGATAATTGTTCAAGGTCCGCTTATGAGTGAGAACACATGGTATTCTGTTCTTTGTTTCTGTGATAGATTACTGAGTATGATCGACTCTAAATCCATCCAAGTTGCTGCAATCCATATGTTTGTTCTTTTTGATGGCTGCAAAATATTCCATTGTGTATATGAACCACATTTTTTTATCTAGTCCAGGTTTGATGGGCAGCATGGTTGGTTCCATGCTTTTGCTATTGTGAATAGAGCTGCAACAAACATATGTGCAGGTATCTTTTTTGTAGAATGATTTGGGTTCCTCCGGGTACATTCCCAATAGGGGAATTGCTGAGTCATAGGGAAGGTCAATTTCTAGTTCTTTCAGAAATCACCACACTGTTTTCCAAAGAGGTTGCACTAGTCTATATTCCCACCAGCAGTGTAGAAGCATTCCTTTTTCTCCACATGCTCGCCAGCATCTGTTGTTGTTTGTTTTATGAATGATGGCCAATCTTACTGGAGTTAGGTTGTATCTCAGTGTGGTTTTGATTTGCATTTCTCTGATGAGGAATGAGACTGAGCACTTTTTCATGTGTCTGTTGGCTACCTGTATATCTTCTTTTGAGAAGTGTCTATTCATGTCTTTTGCCCACTTTTTACTGAGGCTGTTTGGTTTTTTTCCTTTCAGCACATTTGAGTTCCTTGTAGATCCCGGATTTTAGGCTTTTGACAGATATACAATTGGCAAATTTTTTTTCCCCATTCTATGGGCTGTCTCCCTGCTCTCTTGATGGTTTCTTTTGCTTTGCAGAAGCTCGTTAGTTTGATGAGATCCCACTTGTCTATCTTATTTCTTAAGGTATGGGCATTTAGGGTTCCAAATAAGAATTGGTTGCCAGTTCCAATTTCCATAAGGGTGTCTCCTGCGTTTTCTCAGATTCTTACAGTTTGAGGTGTTAGGTTTAGGTCTTTGATCCATTCAGAGTTAATTTTTGTGTATGGCGATAGGTAGGATTCCTGTTTCAATCTTCTACATGTGGTCAGCCAGTTTTCCCAGCATTTATTGAATAGGTTCTCCTCTCCCCAGTGGTTGTTTTTGGAGGCTTTGTCAAAGATGAGAGTGAGTGGTTGAGAAACTGAGGCTTTGCTTCTGGAATCTCCATCCTCTTCCATTATTCCATGTGCCTGTTCTAGTACCATTACCAGGTTGTTTTGATTATTGTAGCCTTATAATAAAGCTTAAAGTCTGGGAGTGTGATATCTCCTGCTTTGTTTATTTTGCTAAGGATTGTTTTGACTGTGTGGTTGTTTATGTTTCCATATGAATTTCTGAATTGTCATTTCCAGGCCTGAGAAGAACGATGTTGGCAATTTAATGGGTATTGCATTGAATCTGTAGACTGCCTTTGGTAGGATGGACATCTTAACTATGTTGATTCTTCCTATCCATGAGCATGGAATATTTTTCCATTTGTTTGTGTCTTCTTGGATTTCTTTGAGTAG
>NW_007254978.1:4961-52366 GCF_000164805.1 Carlito syrichta | reverse complement strand
GACTCTCTTTTTACTGAGTTTTCAAGACAACAAATATTTTCCCATATTCCAGGCAGTCCCCTTCCACCTATGAAGTCATGACCACTGCATTTCTGCTTTAGAATTTTTTTCTTTTTATATAATCAAATCATATGGGTTAAAGGCTATTCTGCCTCTATAAAGTTATTTTCACTCATTCATGCTTTCCACAAGTATATAGTAAGAGTCTTCAGTTCATCTGGTGGAGGCTGGGTTTGAGAATATACCTGGAAGAATATGAGGGGATCAAAAAAAACCAGAATTATCTTTTGGAGGGCAAGCCCCTTGTAGTACACTCAGAATTTGCATCTCCAGATCAAACCATCAGCTAAAGTTTTTATCAGGAAGTTTTGAGAATGCCGTGTCATGATTTGCAGAAGAAATGCCCTGGGATATGGCAAACAGGTGACTGGTTCTCCCAGCCTGGCACTGCACCTGCCCACACCACGGTGAGAGTTCAGCAGTTTTTGACCAAAAAATGGTGTGACCCCTGTACTCCACCCTTCTTATTCACCCAATCTCAACCCCAGTGACTTTTTGTTTCCACAGAGGAGAAAAGTCTTAAAAGAGAAATGTTTTGCCAATGTGGAAGAGTTAAAACAAAAACGACAGAAACACTAAAAGGTATAAAAATCAACAAGTTCAAAGCCTGTTTTGAGCAGTAGAAAAAGCGTCTGGATAGTATTGCATCAAACAGCGAGTATTTTGAAGGTAACTGAAGCTTACATACAATTTCTTATGAACAAATTCTGTTTTTTGTGTTCCCTACTCATGCATTTACTCCCTTACCCATTATGTATCATCTTCTTATTTTCAATGTCAGCAAACTCATTCATACCCTTCATTCCTGGATCATTAAGGCCACCAATGCTGTATTCCCCAATTACTGACAATACAATTATTTTCTCTGTGAGCATCAAAGAATAATCTAATCAAAACCAGACCAATACAAAAGAAAATGTTGACAGAACCATTTAATATTCCAAATAGCCTAAATTTTTCCAACAACAACAACAACAAAAAACCCAACCTCATTTGCCACGTTAATTTGGCCAAGTTCAGATTCACTGTATTTTTAAATTCTGGTTTCCTGTTTAACTACTGCATGTGTATGTACTGCTGCCATTAGAAATCAGAACTGTATTGTTCACCACAGCAAGAACATGGAACCAACCATGCTGCCCATCAAAAGAGGACTGGATAAAAATATGTGGTGGAATATTATGCTGCCATGAAGAAGAACAAAATCATGAACTTCACAGTAACCTGGATGGACTTAGAGTCTATAACACTGAGTGATCTTTCACAGAAACAAAGAACTGAATATCACATGACCTCACTCATTGGTGGACCTTGAACAACTATCATAATACTATAAGAAAGGATTGACAGTAACAGGAAACTGCAGGGGCGTGGAGAGGGTGGGGGGTGGGATTAGCAGTCATGGGAAACTGCTTGGGGAAGGGGGCCACACCTCACACCTGCACAATGAACATTTGTATACCTAACCCTGAATTGTACCCCACAATTTCAAAATAAAAAATTTAGAAGTGAAAAAAAAAAAGAAATCAGAACTGTGCCCAGTAGAGATTCCTCTACCACTCCAGCCCTGTTGAAGTATGCATGAAAGAATTGCTCTCTTTCTATGTGCCATGTTTCAACACACTTGCCCACAAGGTGGCCAGACTCCAGACTTTCACTTCTCTCACAATACAACAGTCTCTTCACTTCCTTCCTTGATTCTCTTATTCCCCTGTAATACACTTTTCACTCAGCAGGAGAAGTGAGAACTTAAAAATGTAAGTCTGATCAACTCGCTCCCTGGATTTGAATTCCAGATCTGTCACTTTCTTAGCTGTGTGGCTATGGGCAAGTTACTTTCTTTGCTGTGCCTTTATTTTTTCATCTATAAAGTAAGGATGGTCCTAGCATTTTCCTCACAGAATTGTTTTGAATTGAATGCATGGGAAATGCTTAATGAATGCCTGACATTAGTAAACTAGCTGTTATTTCAGAATGACAAAGGTGGTTTTCTTTTTTTTTTTTTTTCATATTTCCTTTGACACTCTAACTCAGACAGCAGCTAGGGTGGTTTATGCTTATTGCCTGAGGGGAAGAATGGCATCAAGAAAAAGAAAAAAATGTCTTTTCAAACTCTCAGCAGAGGCATTTGTTTGAGAAAACAAAAAGACATTTTGAGTTTCATTGGTTTGGTTTCCGGGCATAAAGTTTATACTGTAAACAAATGATTTGGAAAAAAGCAGATGAAAAGGCTCACTGCCTAACCCTAGAATAGATAAAGGTGCTTTGGTCAGGAAGGAGTCAGAAAGAACACTGAGAGAATGCTTCAGGTTGTATTCAGGTTATATCCCTACCTGTTGGGTTAAGTCCGGGGAAGAAGAAACACAAATCTGGGCATTTTTGGGAAATCTGAGAACGATGAGGGATCTTGTATCCTAAATAGAATATGAGACAGTTATAAAACCTCAATGTTTTCTGTGCCCCACATGGCGATCCCAGTCAGAAATAAGAAAAGACTGCCTGGCATATCTCAACCAAAGGGGACAGGGAAAACCCCCTAATGTTGCAAGAAAGAGAGAGACTGTGACACAGAAGCTCTCTTAGGAAGTAGCAGTTTATTAGTGCTGGTGCAACTCAGCGGGCTAATGCTACAAGGCTGAGCAACTCTGAGAAAGAGAAGAGGGGTTTTATACCTTGGTTTAGGTAAGGGAGGAGGTCGGCTTGTATGACTACACATTTTTCTTTGGAATTTGCAAGGTGGTATTTAGCAAAACCAGATTTTCAAAGAAGAAATTGTCTTCAGAGTACACATGACAAGCAGGAGTTGTAAACCGATAACTTCACAAAGGGAGGGATGGCCAGGTTGTGAATGGATTACTATCTTGCATTTTCAGGAAAGTGACCTTTGGCTATTTGGTTTTCTCACATCCCATTGTCTAGCAAGTCTGGAGCTTGCAGGTTGATTTTTAAAAGGAATACTTTTAACTGTTAACAGCTGCTACCTGCCACACTAAGACTACATTAAAAGAAGAGCGAAATATGTCATGTATCCCAAAAGCAGAGACAAACAGGAGAGAAGGGGCCCAAGAGAGTCCCTACAGTTGATGTGAGGAACAAAAAGAAGCGGTCTGCATGGGTCATAACCAAGAACAAGATGGAAAAAAATACGCCACAGCAGAAGCCAGCAAAAAGTAGAACTGGTCGCACATACCACCACCACCACCCCCCACCTCTACAACAAACACATTCACAATCTAAGATCCCCTTCCTGGATGACTGAGATTATTACATATTTCACAGTGAGCTGAATGGCAGGCTCAAAAATGAAGTCCAGCTATAGAAATATAAAACTGTCTCCATGTCTTAAATGCCTTCCCATTGCCCTTAACCTGCAAGTTGCTTATCTTGAACCTACAAGCACTGCATGAACAGTCTCCTGCACCCTTTTTAACCTCATCTAGCATTTTTTCCCCTTTGCCAATACTAATCAGTCACATCAGCCTCCTTTCTCTTTTAAGAAGTAGGAAAATCTTTTTCCAAATTAAGGCATTTGCATTGTTTGCTCCTGTGCTTTTAAAAGGTCCAGATCATTCTATGCCTTGGAGAATAATAACAAATGTCTTCTCAAAGAAGACATTAAAGCAACATACAGTGAACTTTCTGCATATGTTCTTCATTTTGTCATATGAATTTTACCGGTAGTATTTAATACTTGTCTATTCATTCATTCATTTTATTTTATTTTTTTATATATCTTTTTTCTGGACTCTGTGAAGCCTGGAATCTTCCATCATGGTCTTTGCAATGCCCTCAATATCTAGTGCATTTCCTGGTTTAGAGTAGGTGCCCCTTTAGTATTTGTTAAATGAATGAGTGAATGTTTTCCTTCATCCAACCACAGTAGGAAAATTCACACTGTAGAAATAGTTGTGGCAGAGAGGGGCTAAAAATGGTTAAAATTATTCCTTTTTAAAAATCAATCTGCAAGCTCCAAACCTGCTAGACATGGATGAGAAATCCAAATAGCCACAGGCCGCTTTCCTGTAAGTGCAAGGTAGTAATCAATTCACAACTTTGCCCCCTACCCTCATCCTCTCTTTGTGAAGTTATCAGTTTACAACTCCTGTTTGTCATGCATATCCTGGAGGCAATTTGTTCTTTGAAAATCTGTTTTTGCTAAATACAACTTTGCAAATTCCAAAGAAAAATGTATAGCCATACAACCCGACCCCCTCCCTTACCTAAGCTAACAGATAAAACTCCTCTCCTATTTCTCCAGGTTGCTCAGCCTTGGAGCATTAGCCTGCTGAGTTGTCCGGGTGCTAATAAACCATTGCTACCTAAGATAGCAACAGTGTCACAGTCTCTCTGTTTTCCCACAACATAGTGACTTGATATTTTATTTCTTTTCATTTTCAAAAAGCTATTTTGAAAAGAAACTCGAAGGATATTTTCTATCCCAAATAATGTGAAGTACATTAGGTGTCTGGAGACCTCCAAGACGACCCTCACACACAGTGGTTCACTAGAAAGGTTTTGAAATTGGCAAAGCTACTTTATTCACAGAAACAGCTTAGTATAGTAGAAAGCTACAGATTAAAATGGGCAACGGCAAAACAGAATTAAAATGACAGTAATTGGGACGAAGTGAAAAAAAGTTAAGTCTCTGGTGACCTAAGTTAAAACAGAAAATTGTTCAAAAGCCCATTACTTACAACCAAAAAGTGGACCATATGGTTGAGAAAAAGGAATTCCACATGGTTCCTGTCAGCACATAACTTAATACACTGCATTGCACCATGAGCATGTGAACGTGATCCAAAATAAATCTCTGCTGCCAGAGGTTTATGACTTACTTATACTCAGTGTAAACCCCAAAATAATTTGACACATGATGTTTTTAGTAATACAATCTGAAAGGGTTTAGTCTTTTTGCCTCAGCATAACCATAGAAAGCGTTCAGACATTCTACTGCAGAAAAAACAACCTATTCCATCCCATCTCCCCTCAGCAAATCTTCAGATGCAAGACCAGGACAGCCCAACCATTTATGATTTAACATGACAATCTCTAGTAAACTTTTGGGTTCCTTGTCAAGGTCGAAGGTCAAAGATCACCCGTTGGCTGGCCAAAGTCATAAAAGTAATAATAGGACCACCTTTGGTCAAGGATTTTATGGATTGTAAATGTCTAGCAAGTCTCTTGCAGGAACCACCACTCCCCACCCCCGTTAACCTAATCAGCCCTTGGTGACCTACGTGACACAGATAAACCCCACCATGGCAACAATCATGTAACTAACCCACCCATCTGCCTGCTGTCCATCACCTGACATTGGTACCTGCACTTGCCTGTTCCTTTGTGATGATGTGGAGCAGACTACCACCCAATCACCTAATGATCTTCCCTCATCAAGGGGAATGGTTAAAAGGACTCAACCACAAGCAGCCAATGGCCACTGCCTTGCTAGACTCTGGTGTGGCCATGTGCTCTTTGAGCTATGGCTGTCACCACACCTCCTGGCTTTGGCCCCCTCCCCCACCCTGGAGAGGTGAATCTTCTCTTTTCCTTCTCTTTGTCTAATTTACTTTTAAATAAACTTTTCTTTTTTTACCTCTTTGTGTGTTGCGATTCTTTGCATTGCTCGGATCTGTGGGTGACTGGTGCTGTCCCTCACCTCCCCTCTTCTCTCCATCTCTCCCTCCACCCTCACCCTATCCAGATCCTAACACAATCATGTAGAGGTAAAACATTACATGAAGCAATGAGACAACATAGAATATTGAGAATATCAGACAGATTTCAACAATCCCCAAAAAAATTCACTACCCCCAGCGTGGATGAATTCTGAGACTCATTCAGAATCAAGAAAGTGAGTTAAGATTCCTCTCAGCCCACCTTTTGGGTCACTTCCTTGGAGACATGGGCCTACAATATCCAGAGGACAAGAAAGCTCTCTGTATTGAGAAGTCCTGTTTAGATGCAACCAACACTATTTTGAAACTCATTCCCTTCTTTCTCTGCTCTCAGATGTTATTTTCTCCATTCCTTTAGGAAAGACAGTTTCATGCAATCCCATACAGCTAAAAGTATAAGAGAAACCAACAGTACATTGTGGCCTGGGGGTAGAGTTAACAGTAGGAAGCAAAAGAAATGCTAAGTTATATAAATGATACAAAGGAAAAAACTGAAGACACCTTCAAACTGCTTCTGCATAAATTCTCTTGTACGTGGTAAAATAACCAGGAAGCGGAATAAGGACAGTCCTCAGTCTGGTAGAATCACATTCAACAGATGTCGCTTGACACTCTCACTTTGAATAGAGGATGAGCTCATCAACCAGCCTGGGGTCCTAAAGAAAAACGTTGAATATTACGCAGCCATAAAGAAGAACAAAATTATGAACTTCACAGCAACCTGGATGAACTTAGAGTCTATCATATTTAGCAATCTTTCACAGAAACAAATAGCTGAGTATCACATGTTCTCACTCATAAGTGGACCTTGAACAACCACTGCAATACGATAAGAAAAGGATGGGGAAACAGCGGGGGCGTGGGGCGGTGGGGAGGTGGGATCAGGAGTTGTGGGAAATTGCCTGGGAAAGGGGGGCTCACCTCATCAACCAGGGTACCTGCACCATATTAGTATACCTAACCCTGAATTGTACCCCACAGTTTTAAAATAAAAAAGTTAAAGTTGAAAAAAAAAAAAGAAAAGCATCAAGTACCCATGATGATAAGGGGAGTACAAACAGATTCCATCTTGCTCATTGGTAATCACAATAAATGACCATCAGGAACCCTCTCTTCTGTCCACTGCCTTAGCATCTCCATCAGCTGTGTCACTCCCCCTATTTTATGGACTTACCCCCTCTTCAATGAGTAACAGTGTAGGCTAGATAACGGACTAAAAGAAAAAAAACTGTTCTTTTTTTTTTTAAAAGAAAGTGGAATTTATTAAAAAGGCAGAAAAGCTCTCACAGCTGGAAGGAACCTGAAAGAGGATGCCCCTTTCTTCTTAAAAAAAAAAGTAAGAAAAAAGTGGTGTTAAAAGCCAAATTACATTGGTAAAAATATAAAACTCTATGTTCATCTGCATTGAAGAAATCTAAATTATTGATACAAGGACAAAAGTGAAATGCTTCTCCAAAGAGGAAAACAAATAAAAACAAAGAGAGAAGGACTATGAAAAAGAGATGATGGAATTCAGGGATAGAGAAAAAAGGAATTAATCTACTAATAATCGGCATTGTTAAAGAATAGGACAGAATAAATAAAGTAGAAAAAAACAAATATGCAGTTGAGCAAAACCTGTCCCAGATTTTTCAATCCATGTTTGAGCAGTCTAGTCAGAGATTTCTCTGGGTAGATGTGAGGCCCTATTCTTTGTTTAGTGCCCATTCTTCAAAATATAGACAGAAAAGTCATCAACAACTTGGCCAATCAATGTGGAATCACTGGGAAGTCTTTGCTCCAATCAATAGAGCACAAATATTTCTTGATCATTGAGCTTATTAAAAATCTTCATTAAAAACAGACAAAAATCCATTTCATCTGCATATGTAGCTTTGTATGCATGGTGTCATGAGACAAGAATCAATGTGAGTAGCAAAAGAAATGAGATAATTATTTTAAAGTATTTAATAAGGGTCAGAGAATATACCTAGCCTCAGTATATAGTTGATCATCACATTCTTCATCACAACTCTCCGAACAGTTTAACCAGGGCAGGCAGTGCTATTACAAACAAGATAAATTATAGGGAGATAAGTTTGCATGTCATAGATGGAAGGCTGATATCTATCTTTAGTTCACTTTTTTTTTCAATTGTAGAGACAAGGTCTGACCCAGTTGCCCAGGCTGGTCTCGAAGTCCTGGGCTCAGGCAATCCTCTTGCTTCTGCCTCCCGAAATGCCAGGATTAAAGGTGTGTGCCACCTCACCCATCTTTAGTTCTAAAGATCTTTCAAGGGCCTGTTTTCTTGATGGGACACAGGGCAAATGGTTTCAAGATTGTTGGTGCTGTAGGTGATGTATCTGATTGTACTAATATTATTAATAAAAAAGAACCAATCAGGGTGACCTGCGAAGCTGCTGTGACACAACATGGCAAAACTATTGAGGCGAAGTCTACATCAATTTGATGACAAAACATTGTGACCTGAAATGCTACTCCCAATCAAGTTGATATTGAAAGTCAAGACTTCAGATGGCTTACAACTCATATTCCTTCAACAACAACAACAAAAAACTTAGCCCCAAATGTTTCCTAGAGGAGATGGTAAGTCAAATCAAAGAACTTAAGTGTGAAAAAGTCATGGCATTTAAAAATAATTCTTAAACATGACAAGAAATAAGAAAAATAAAAGTAAAGAAAAATTAAACCTCCCAATATGTATACATTGTATGGTTGTCTTCTGGAAAGCCCCGTGTGACCAACAGAAAAATTATTTGAATAAGTAGCTCACGAAAGGAGCCAGTCCAGATAACATACATAGATCTTTCCACATCTTTCTTTTTCACCTTAAATAACAAGTCTTAAAAATCAAAACGTATTTACCATACTCAAAATAAAAATGCCAATCCTGATGTCTGAAAATAACAGGGCAACAAAAATATAAAACCTATATGTAGAAAACCATCAAAGTTATTAAGGATTACAAATGCTAACTTGAAATGGTGACTTATCCCATGTTCCTTAAAGGAAAGACTGGAGAAAATACAGATGAGCTCTTAAATACACTTAGAAAAAGAAAATATTTTCTAACCATGACACTACAAAATCATAAAGGAAAGCATTGAAATATTCAACAATATTAAACAATATTTTTTGTTTTTGTTTTTTTAGGGTCACTAGGGTCTATTTGATATATAGTATATCTAAAAATCCTATAAGAAAAATGAAAGGTAAACATCAAAGAATACTTGCAACCTCTAAGAATACTTGAAAAGAATACTTGCAACCTCTAAGGCCAGCAAATAGATAGTAGCCTTAAGTGTATAAAGAACATATGGAATTTAATATAAAAATGCATATCCCAAAAGAATAATGGGTAAGAACATCAATAAACCATCCATAATAGGTGGAAGTCAATGGCAATTATAAGAGATTATTCAAGCACATTGGTTCCTGGGGAAGAAAGTTGAGTTAAAGCTCTTTTCACCTTTATGGTTGTCCTCATCACTCTTACATCAAGGACGAAGTAGATTCTAAAAATGTTACTGCATTCCGAAGGAAGAGAAGCACTTAAATTCCAACAACTGTACCGCAACCACAACCACAAGGACTGATCTTTCAAAGGATTAAGATGGCCACCATGAACTTCACAGCAACCTGGATGGACTTGGAGTCTATAATACTGAGTGATCTTTCACAGAAACAAAGAACTGAGTATCGTGTGTTCTCACTTATAAGTAGGCCTTGAAAAACAATCATGAAAATGTAAGAAAAGGATGGACAGTAGCGGGAAACTGCTGCGGGGGGTGGGGATGGGGAGGTGGGATTGGCAGTAGTAGAAATCTGTCTGGGGAAGGGGGGTCACACTTCATCAACAAGGGTACCTGCACCATGAATATTTGTATACCTAACCCTGAATTGTACCCCACTATTTTAAAATTTAAAAAAAGATGACACCAAATATAACTATTATGCCTTTTCAATTTTTTTTAAAATTTGTTTTTGGTAAGCATGCAAGGCTACATCCAAATGACAAAGAAAACCAGCTGCCCAAATCATCTTTCTTTCTGTGTGCATGACATATGTATGTACATCTCTCTCAATTTGGGCATACTTATTTTCCAAAGCCTGACAAAAATACATATAGCTCTCCTTGATAGGATACAAAATACATGATGTTTTAGATACATATTTATTCAATGGATAGATAATGTGACATTCTACTAAAGAAGAAGCACCTACAGATAGCATGATGTAGAAAAAATACATATAGATAGAATTGTTGCCCGACGGGGCACAGCATAATGCTTGTGAGTTTTTTAACTCACTACTGAAAAGAATATCAGAGCAGCCAGGGTGTCTTGAAAGAAAAATCACCCTTTTTTGCTTTTGACAAAAAGCTTGATATATTTTCACAATGATGATCATGCTATAGAGAGTGATCATGCTATAGAAGGAAAGCTACCATCTTTCCACCTCTATTGAGTTAACACACATTTTGCCTTTCACAGAGGACTGGATAGACTTTATTAGTTCTTATGCCAAACTATGGATGGAAAGGCAGGCTGATTACTATTTCTACACCTTTGATAAGCAAAGGGTTGAGGATTAGACTTTACCTTCAACAGAGAATTTGATATAGTTTTGGTAATTATTATGTTAAACCATAAATGGAAACTACCCCTTGATGGGCTTTTCCTTGATGAGCCAAGGGGGTGGGGTGGGCTGGCAAGCCCAAATTTCAGCCTTCTGGGTGGTGACGCCTTTAGGAAAGATGTCTAGAAATATAACTATTTAATATATCTGGCAGAATATAACACTTCCCTATTTTTAAACTGCCTACAAGAAATGTATTTATCTGTGTTTAACCTATACTAAAATACCCTGACTCAGAATGATTGATTGATTAAATAGTTACTATCAAAAGATTTCAAAACATATACACCAAAATGTCAGCACTGCTATGTGTCTGCCTGATGCTGCCATTTCTTCATCATCCTAGCTATGTTTTATACATGCTTCCTCTTCTATATCCCACAGCCTGGAGTTTTACACATAATTTTTTTTTGTTAATTTGTATTTTACTATGAGCTGTGCACCATTCTGGGTATGGGTATATAATCAGAGTGATCTTTTCTCTCATGAAGCACATAGTGACTGAATATTTTAAGCTCACCCATGATTTTGCGTATTTTCATAGCATTTATTACATCTCTTTTATCACAGTTCATGTATTGCAAAAGACACTTCATTTGTGAACTTCTGGAGGATAGGGAAAATGTCTTGTCCATCTTTGCTTCCCATCAAAGTGCAGCGTAATGCTTAATACAAGGATATATTTAATACATAGATATTAATATTTTTACAGTCTCCAACCAAAGTCTCTAATATGATCAACAGCCATATCATATCATAGGTGTGAATGTTTTCAGTGTACCAAGATCCCCCACATACCCAGATTGGGGCAGAAAAAAATGGACACATAATATATAACAATAAAATTATAATTTCCATTTCCCATGTTGCCTCGTTGAGAATGCCCATCTTGAATTCCTGAAGTTTGACCTCCCAGCAAAATGTGTCTCCTCACATCGTTGTATCCTGTCTTCAAAACAGGCAACTGCAGAGCTCCCTAAGGCTCTGACATCTCAGTCAATGCACAACCAGTATTTAACTCTCCAAACACAGCAGCTGTCACCATCAAACACTGCTAAACCAGTGGTCAGAGCATCAGTACCGGTGGCATGATGACATCACAATAGGTGATAAGTCATCCAATCGTCTCACAGGAGGTGGGAAGTAGGGTCTTCTGTCTCATCCACCTGAACTGTTTCTCTCCCTTTCTGCAAATAATTCCACTACAGTTCAGTGGAGGAAAAGTAGAAGCAGACATGCCTCTCAGCTTGAAGTTCAGCCATGAGCACCCATACCACCACCAACCTCAGATCCTACAGCTCAGCCGTTCATCCAACACATGCCAAGGAGCACACCTGAGTCAGAGAGAGAAGGAATTTAGAAACGGCTGAAGCTCAAGAAAAGCTTTTTTTTTATTTTTAATGGATGAGATTTTACTTTCTATTTCAGAAATGCCTGGCTCCCATAGACATAACACGGCACACAACTCTAAGGGTTTTGACAATATGCACTTCCGTTGTGCGAGAATATGTAATTCTCCATGGCTAAGCTTTCCTTGCAAAAGAAAAAATGAGGTATTATCTTCGTTTTAACACAAATGGGTATGACTTTCTCATGTACCTTTGGCAGTGAGAGTTTCAACTATTTTGCATAAAGCGGACCACTAATATTCACCCACAGAAGGGCTTGTGTTTGAGTAATTAGGATAATTGTGCTCAGACTAATTTTATGTTACATAAAAGAGAATATCATCCATCTCTCTAAAACCATTATAAAATGATCAGAGTATATCATATTTAAAGTACCTAAATTTTTTATATTTATCATTATGTATTAACTATTCTGACTAAAATATGGAAAATTGGGAAAAGAAAAAAAAAATTATTCACGATCTTACCACTTAAAGATAACAACTCAAAGTTTTGATGTATTTCTTTCCTGTCTATAAGGTTAACTACTCACCAAAACTCACACTTTCAAACTGCTCTAATAAACAATTAGGTTGGGGTAGACAGGATTTAATTTCCAAGAGCATTTGAAAAGTTTCCTGGGAATCATGAGAGAGTGTGTCCTGAGGAAAGAAGACACAACGAACTAGATCTACCAAAAAGGTAAGTTGTCAGCAAAGAAAAACACCAGGTCTGTCATGAAAGTAATCATTCGGGTTACCCAAAAGTCCAGCTCTGATAGAATCCCAGGGAGCAAGATACTTCAAATGAATGGTCAAAGACTATTATCGTCAAGATTTCAGGAAGGAATTGCAGATGCAAGTCTGTTCTATTTTTATTTATTTCTAGCTGACTATAACACAATGAGGTATTATCTTTGTTTAACAAGAACGAGTATGACTTTCTCATGTACCTTTGGCAGTCAGAACCACAAAGCTTCATGGATGCTTCCAAACCTCTAATATCAGCTCAGGGGACTCCAGAAAATAGAAAATCAGACTTTTGGGGTAGGAGCAGGGCTCTACTGGAGAGAAGATGAAAGAACCAGGGAGATGTAGAATTTGTGTAGATTCAAAATGCTTTATGTCTATCAGTATATAGTAAAAAAAAAAAAAAGCTATTCATTCTCCTCCTAGAAAAAGTCATTGTGCTTTTATTAAAGCAGCCCAGGGCATGCTTCTGAAGACAGAGAAACTAAGAGAATGCTAAATTGCTTTGCACAGCAAAGAATTTGAAACTGTCTAGACATATCTACAGATAAATAATAAAAACTACCTAGAAATGATGGTGGCGGAGAAGTCTGGAGAGAAGAACAAAGGGATTGGCAGGAAGCAGCTGGGCAAAAGGAAAAGTCATCTGGAAGCAATGCCTGGAAGAAATGGCTAAGGGACACTGGAAAGAGAGATGTTACCATTTGACTTTAGGTGGAAAACTTGAGGGGCTATAACGCTTCTCCTTTGCCCTGAAACAGTCAGTACAGGTGGTCTGCTACATACAACTGCACGTCTTGATGATGGTCAGAAGAAATCAAAGAGAAGTGTGCACCAGGTTTTGATGTAGCGAAATGAAGAAAGGCAAAAGGCTAGACAACAGGGTTCTAAAGAAATATATATAGATTTTTAGGAATAACACAGGAGGAGGTGACCATGAGACTATATACCTTTAGTGAGTAGAAAAATTATATTATAAATGACTTTATGATATTTTCATTGAACATATTAGTATTTATACCTAAATTTATAAAAATTAGAAAAATATTTTTTCTTACTCAAAATACCTCAACATGTATTTCTCCTAATTTCATTTTTTTTTCAGTTGGAGTCTCACTCTGTCACCCAGACTGGAGTGCAGTGGTCACTCCCGGCAACCCCAGCTTCGACCTGCTGGGCTCTGGCGATCCTTCTGCCTCAGCCTTCCAAGTAGCTGGAACTACAGGCACATGCTACCACCCCGGCTAATTTTTTGATTTATTGTAGAGATGAGGTCTCACCAAGTTGCCCAGGGGGCTCAGGCAATCCATTCACCTCGGCCTCCCAAAGCACTGGGATTATAGGCTGAGCCACTGAGCCCGGCCCTAACTTTCATTTTTAATAGCTTAAAGATTTCCATAATAACGTAAGTGCAATTTAATTTTAGTTTTTGCCTTTAGCTATCTTCGACTTCTGGTATGAGTTATTTCCAGGACTTCACTGTTATAGCAATCATAGCAATGTTGCGATCATGGTTGTGTGCCTATTTCAGGATATCTCTGATTATATTTATAAAACTATTTCTTTGAGTGGAATTTAAAGTCTAAGATTATGAATGTTTTTCAAGCTTGTGATACACATTGATAAATTATCCTCACAAGCAGGATTAATTATTATATTAATTTGCCTTCCTGCTAGCAAAGTACAAGAGCATCAAATTCCTTTAATGTAATAAACAAATACATATTAACTAGACCTAATATTGAAGAGAGAGCTAGAATAATCAAATAATGATAATTTATCACCATCTCAAACAGATAAATTGACCTTGGGTCAGGAATTATGTCAGTAAAATGTGGACATATTCTGGTTCATACATGATTTTTTTTTTTTTTTTTTTTGAGTTGGAGTCTCACTCTGTCACCGGGACTAGAGTGCAGTGGCCACTCCCAGCCACCGCAGCCTCGCCTGCTGGGCTCTGGCGATCCTTCCGCCTCAGCCTTCCGAGTAGCCGGAATTACAGGCATACACTACCATGCCCGGCTGATTTTTTGATTTACTGTAAAGATGAGGTCTCTCTGCCCAGGCGGGTCTCGAACTCACGGGCTCAGGCAATCCACTCACCTCAGCCTCTCAAAGGCGCAGGGTTACAGGCTGAGCCACCAAGCCCGGCTTGATTTTTTTTTTATAAAAAAAGGAAAGGTAGGTATAAACTCCTGACCAAGATGGTTTCAACATTTCCCTCATCTTGACAAAACTTTGGAAAGACTTCTTTCTGACACGAGGTTCCTGACCCTTTTCTTAGAGCATTTACTTGAGAAAACGCACAAGTGTAAATTCTTTCCCTGTTCATTTGAGATGTACATTTTTTTTGGGAAGCCTCTTGCCTGGTTTCACCACCCAAGACTGTTTTTCACAGGGACTTGGGAGCCTCCCTTGCAAAAGGTAGCATGAAGGTATACCCCTGTCTCCCAGTCCCTGTGGGAGGGCAGGAGCCTGTCTTTGTGAGATAGTGAGAGCCTTGATTCAAGTGTAAAGCAAACCCTTATCGTGATATAAGAAAGTTTACTTTTCCTTTGGGTAAGACCAATTAGCAAATAAAGGTGGACCACAGTTCCCTCATTCTAGCCCTTAGAAACTTCCCACCTTCTGCTTTCATGGGATTGGGCTTGGGTTTGGTTTTGGCATCTCTCCCCATTGCAGTCAACTTGAATAAAGTCTTTCCTGCCTGTCTGTCCAGAACAATTTTAGCTTTGACACTTTCCCCAGAAAAGCAGAATATTTGTCTTGCATAATTTTAAGTATGAAATGCTGATAAAATTGCCTAAATTAGAAGGCTTCTTAAATTCTCTGTTATTTCTATTGTAAAACCCAAAATTCTAAATCCGAGAGACCACCAAAGAGCCAGCGCCGTGCAAACACACGAGGGTCTTTATTCAGGCTGGAGTCTGGGCTCTCAAACCCAAACCGATGCAGCGCCTCGAGCTTGAGAGACCCAATCCAGTATAGCAAGCAGTTTTTATGCACAATTACAGAGGGAGGGGCTGGGCGTGACTGGTTTTTCCTGGGCTTACAACATTAACCAATCAAAAGAGGTCATGACATAAAAACCGAAGTCCGCGGACCTGGCATAATTAGTCCCCAATCTGTCTGCGGTGATGTCAAGGGACAGAGACTCTTGAGGTTGGTTGGTTTGTTTTTGGTTTTGCGCGGGCTCAAGCTCAGTTGCCTGTGATTGACGGAAACGGCTAAACGGGCAGAGTGGAATGCCAGATAAGCTAAGTTTACACAGTCAGGCGCGTAAATTAACTTTAACATGTGAGCAGGAGGTTGGAAACATCACAGAGCCCACCAGGAGAGTGGCTAGAGCCACAGAGTCTACCATAATCTAAGCAAAGGAATGTCCGGAAAGGGCTTATTGCTTAACGTTTACACCCCGTTGCAGAAGCAAAAGAAGCCAACATGGCAATTGGGATAAACAAAAGCTTAACAAAGTTCTAAGTACACACACTGCTTAAAACATTGTATAACTTTACAATCACAGTCACTACCAGGCAAAGGAATGTGCCTAGTCCTACGGGGTCTGAGGTAGGATTTAAAATACTAAGAATTCATAAAATATAGCGAACGTGAGGCAGGGATATATAAAATACAGTGAACGCTTCTTTTACAGCAAGTATAGCTTTTTTGAGTCTCTTGGGTCCCTCACTATCACCTGTTATAAATGTATAAAATACTGTCAAGGCTATGACTTTATTTTCTCAGTAAATACCAAATTATTACAGGGCCTCGCACAAAACATGCCATTTTTCTAATTATCTGTTTTATGATTTATAAAATGAGACTTGCTAAATAGTTACTATGATCCCCATAAATCTAACAGTCTAGGGTCCAATTCTTTCTTCACAAAAGTCCAAATGACTAAATAATCTGTTCTGTTGCAGAACGCGTTTCTACAACACTAGTTTGTTCATACACGATTGGAAAATAGAGGAATTATGTCAGAATAATGTGGGCATATTCTAGTTCATACATGATTTTTTTTTAATATAAGCCAGGAACCAGAAAAGCAGAAGTAAATACAGAATCCTTAGCAGTGAAGGATAAACCCTCAGCTATAGCAACCCAGGCAGCAGGAACCCTTTCAGTCTCATTTTGATAAAACTATAAACACGTCCTGTCCCAGGACTTCCCTCCCTGGGGGCACACCCAAGCTCACATGCATTCCCCCAGAGCACATCTTCAGGCAAGCTCCTCTGGTTCAGAGCTCTTCTTCCATCTACCTGCCAGTGCTACCCTAATTAAGAATTGCCTAGCTGTTTTAATTACTGTAGCTTTATAGTAAAGCTTGAAGTCTGATAATGTGATACCTCCTGCTTTGTTTTACTTTTTGTTTTTTGTTTTGCTGAGGACTGTTCTGGCTATTATTGGTCATTTGTGTTTCCATATGAATTCCTGTATTGTTTTTTCTAGCTCTGAGAAGAATGTTGCTGGTAATTTCATGGGTATTATATTAAATTTGATACTGGGAATATACCCTGAAGAACTCAAATCACTCTACAAAAAAGATACCTGCACATACATGTTTATCACAGCATTGTTCACAATAGCAAGAACCTGGAACCAACCATGATGTCCATCAAAAGAGGACTGAATTTTAAAAATGTGGTACATATACACAATGGAATACTACACAGCTATAAAAAAGAACAAAATCATGAATTTCGCAGCAACCTGCCTTTAACTAGAGTCTAAAATATTGAGTGATCTCTCACAGAAACAAAGATCTGAGTATCACATGTTCTCACTCATAAGTGAACCTTGAACATCTATTATAATACTATAAGTAAAGGATTGATAATGGCGGGAATCTATGGGGGGGCAGGGAGGGCAAGGGGGTGTAATTAACGGTAGTCAATATCTGTCTGGAGACGGGGGGGGGACACCCCTTATCAACAAGGGTGCCTGAACGATGCATATTTGTATGCCTAACCCTTAACTGTACCCAGCAACTTTAAAATAAAAAATATGTTTTTTAAAAAAAGAGATGACAGCATTTCCATTGTCTTTTTCTGCATGCTTTTGGCATTCTCTGTGGCAGCCTCTAACCATACTGAATGACCTGCCTGAGGGGTGGGTCTGTTATAGCCTGCCCCTGCACCAACTCCTCTTTTGGTTAGAGCTCTGGTCACAAAGATACACTGATGGGAGTGGGTACCCTCACCCTCACTCTGTGTGTTTCATTAAGGTCTGTTAGTTCCCGTGGAAAAGTTTACAGAATATCAGGATTGGGGTTTGTTTGTTTGTTTTTTCATTTGTTTTCAAAAAACATAGAGCACCTGTTTTTTTTTAATCATCTAACCTCTCCCAATCTACCAAAAACTGCAAGAATATGGTGATGAGACTGTACATGGCTCACCTATTTGTCCCAAAATGACAAGTATTGCCATGTGCCACGCCATTTGAAAACAGCTGCAAGTTTTGCATCTCCAGTAATGAAGAAAATATATTTGGTGCATGTTTTCCATCCAAATGTTCTTTAAATGCACTAAAATGTATTCTTGAGCATAGGGAACGTGCTGTTTTAAAACACAATTCATGTTACTACTTCGACAGAGAGCGACCTCTCAGACTTCCCTTCACTGGTGGTTCAGAATCTTCCCCTGCTTGCCTTCATCAGACTCTCAGGCCGGAGACCAGCCCCAACAAGACAGTGTCTATCCATGCCTACCTGGCAGCTCACTTCACAGCTGCTCACTCTTTTATTTCTACATCCTCGGGCTTTATTTCACAATTGTGGTTTTCACTTAATAAACTAGACCATGCTTGACTTTTCATCTTCCTGGAGCTGATTCACAACTACCCCTAAAACAAAACAAATCTGAATAAAACACACACACACACACACACACACACACAGACAGACACACACACACACACCTCACACTAATTTTATTATAAATTAAACATTTCCCTATTCATTAGGAAAAAAATGCCCACCTTATGCAGTTCTTCAGAAGCTAATATTCTAAATGCCAAAGAAAATATTGTTGTTCCACTCCATTCATTTGCTTAGGTTCCCATGACTAGTCTCAGTTACTGGTAGAGAGAATTTTAGACTCTCAAATATGTTGTGTGTTTCCATAAGGACCGGTCAAGGCACAAAAAATATCGAAAGATAATAAAGGTAAAATATTGAAAGATAAAAATATTGAAAGATAGTAAAGACCCTAATTCATAATGGTATGATAAATGCGAACATATCAGTAAAGTACATGTGAATGGGAGCACACCCAGATATGCATTAATATTTATGATAATGCAAATTGGAATAATAAAATCAACTTCCCTCCTTGGCCTGCACACCTAGAATGGGAAAATTCATAAAATTCGTATGTTGAAATCCTCACCCAAAAGTGACAGTATTAGGAGATGAGAGCTTAGAGAGCTCATTAGCTCATGAGGCCAAACCCCTCATGAATGACATTATTACCCTTAAAAGAGGCCCAGAGAATTTCAGTTTCTACCATGTGAGGACACAACAAGAAAGTGCTGAACATGAACCAGAAAGTGGGCTCTCACCAGACACCAATTCTGCCTCGACCTTGGACTTCCCAGCCTTTAGAGCTGTGAGAAATATTTTTCTGTCATTTAAAAGACACTCAGTCTATGGTATTTTGTTATAGCAACCCAAACAGACCAATATATTTTGCTAAGAATAATTATTAATAATTTACAAGTAATTATTCTAAGATGGTTTTTTTTTTCTTTACCAGGTACCTGTGTAGCTACAGCAATGACTTTTTGCGGAGGTAAATAAATCAGTCATAATGCCAGGGGCTCAGTCCCAAATAGGAGATTCAAATACTGTATGGTATTATGAAGCCCTGGTTGCATGACAGTGAGACATTCTTTCCTTTGTATTATAGTTAGAAAAATATGTTCTTCCTTCTTAAAGTGTTAGGATCTACTGTCTCTGGAAATTAAAGCATATTCTTTAGAATGTTGTCACTTTCATGTACATCTGAATCTTCTAGTGAGTGAAAGACCCAAGAGGCTTACTTTTCATCTCAAAAAAATAAATAAATAAATAAGAATAATGAAGAAAATAAAAAGAGGCAGCATTCTGCTGAGGGCAGTCTGACCTAAGAGTGAGCTCTGTCCTTGTGAATGACCAGCAGTAATATCATCGGTGGCCCAAGGTGATGCTAGAAGTAATATGCATTTTCTGGGCCCAAAGTTTTGTCCTAAATACCTATGAATGTCCAGACAAATGCCCAGCACTTCCAGCCTAAGCTACCGAGGTAGTCATTAACCTCATAGACGATGTTATTTCGCCTGTGTGTTGCCCAATGACATACTCTTGTATTTGATTTTACAAACCTGGACACTGAATACTTTGTGTGAAAGACAGTATAAACAGAGCAGAGTTCTGAGACTGTTACTTGGAAGACACCACTTATATAAATGGAAGAGGGCATGACACCTGATCCTGGCCATTCAGCACAGGTACATTCTATCTTTGTGTACACCACGTATTGCATGTGGTGCATTTTATCAACCCCTGCAAGCCCAAAACAAAGAGCATGGTTGGTCATCTAGGCAAATATCACTGAAGAATCAATACGAGCAAAGCATAACACATAGTCAAGACAGTAAAGGCATTACATTTCATATTATCTGCATTTTTAAGTGTCTGCAACGGTTTGAAGGGAATGATTAATGAGAAAGGAAGAAAATTGCAAAGAGTGCCTTGTATTAAAAGCAAAAATTTTTTCAATAAACCACATTCCCCACTTTCTGGTGGAGAGCTAACATTCAGAGTTTAACCACTGACTGGGATTATGTGTTGCCATTAGCTCTCTGCTAATGGCTTACTGATTCCTCTGCCTGGGAGTACTTTTGCTTGAAGCCTGTTATTTCCTCCCTTAGACAAAGGTATAATTAAAAGGGAAAGACAAAGAATAATCCCACCAGGTATATTTGAAACGTAGGCCCTTACCAATCAAAGCACACGAGAATTTTTTTTTTTTTTTTTGAGTTGGAGTCTCACTCTGTTGCCCAGACTGGAGTGCAGTGGCCGCTCCTGGCCACCTCAGCCTCGATCTGCTGGGCTCCAGTGATCTTTCCGCCTCAGCCTTCCATGTAGCTGGAATTACTGGTGCACGCTACCACGCCCGGCTAATTTTTTGATTTATTGTAGAGATGAGGTCTCGCCTGCCCAGGCGGGTCTCGAACCCATGGGCTCAGGCAATCCACTCATCTCAGCCTCCCAAAGGCGCGGGATTACAGGCTGAGCCACCATACAAGATGTCCAAAAGTCTAGAAACCTCAGAATTCAAAGAGTTTTGTTAGAGGAGCATTTCTAAAGTTCTTCTTTTAGTGATTTTTAGGAGCAGAAACTTTTTTCTCACCACCTTTATTATACTGTTTTCACACATTTAACAATTTGCATTAAGTACTTACTATCCATCAATTATTCTAGGCCTTGGAATTCGACAAAAAATAAACAATAGTTCCTTTGATCTTCATTCTGTTGGAGGAGTGGTGGAAGTTAAGGATACAGACAATCGATAATTGAAGAACTAAGATAATTTGTTTCCAAGAACTTTATTTTTGGCTATATGGTCACATTGTATAGTGGCAAAGAGATCTGAGCTTTAAGTGCACACACTATCCCCACCAGTGCACAATGTACCCAATAGGGGATGCTTCCTCCCTCCCTCCCCACCCTTCTGAGTGTCCAGTGTCCATTATACCATTCCCTATGCCTTTGCAGTTCTTAATTCAGTTCCCATTTACAAGTGAGCACATGCGATGCTTGGTTTTCTGTTTCTGCATTAAGAACTAAGATAACTGTATTTAGAATCTTAAAAAGCAGGTAGTCAGATAAGTCAGGGAGTCAGGGGAGATCTCTGGGAGGTAAGCTATCAACAGTGAGCTGAATGGAGAGGAGACCTAGAGAGATCTGAAGAAAGATCATTTGCAGTGGATGGAACACTTGGTGCAGTGGCCTGTTGACGGCAACCAGCTCTGTTGCTTTGAGAGGCCAAAAATAATGCCAATATGGCCACAAACGTGAGCAAGCAGTAAGGAAAATGAGGGCAGTGTGGGCAGAGACCTGAACACAGGCAACTACTTGATGATCTTAAGCAGGAAGGTGATGTAAACAGATTTGTGTGTTGTAGCGTTCTTACCAGTGATTTCCCCAGGGGGCTGGCATGGCATGGGAGAAGGGTAGGACTGAGAGAAAACCAATGTGGTATTATAATGCGAAGCAGTTTCCTGTCAAATTCTGCTAACCTTCTTCTATCCAACTCAGGCTTAGGCTAGAACACTGCATGCTTCCTAAGGAATGTTAGCCACAATCGTCCCATGAATAAGTCCCCAAACACAATAGTAAAAGAAAAGAATCCAGGGAGGGGAAATAATAATCGTTTCTTTGATCTTTGTTCTGTCGAAGAAGTCAGGAGATGAAATGCCACGACCGACCAGTGTATTTGAATTTTAACTTAACTCGTCGGCGCGGCTCAGTGGCTCAGCCTGTCATCCCAGCACTTTGGGAGGTTGAGACGAGTGGATTGCCTGAGCCTGCAGGTTCGAGACCCACCCAGGCAACTTGGTGAGACTTTGTCTCTACAATAAATCAAAAATTAGCCAGGCGTGGTAGCTCGCACCTGTAGTTTCAGCTACTTGGAAGGCTGAGATGGAAGGATCACCGGAGCCCAGCAGGTCGAGGCTGCAGTGGTCGTCCGGTCTGGATGACAATGTGAGACTCCAAGTCAAAAAAAAAAGTTATCTCAAAACCTAAATGGGCCATGACAACCAAATAAAGGGAACGGCAGAAAAGACAATACAAGTCAAATCCCAGGTGATAGTTAAATAGTTATCTCATCAACTTTCTGTCATTAGCAAACCTAAACCTTTTCCTTCTCAATGCAATAGGTGTGAGGGATTTCAGAATCTGGTTTTTTTAATACCCAGCAAGATGCATTGCTCTTCACCCAATAATATTTACAGAAAACAAAAGAACACGTTTTCTACTCGTTCACAATGACAGTTTGGTTTGTTGTTGGTGCTGCTGTTAGCATCATCAGAGCATGTTGTATGTACTGAAAAGCTCACGGCAATGTAAACTTGATGAATTGTCACAACTGCATACACCCACAAAATCACCACTCAAATTGAGAAGGCTCAGGGGTCCCTTACCTCTGCTTCCAGTCACAGCTCCACCAAGGATAACCATTATTCTGGCTTCTGACATCAAAGATATACCTGTTTTTGCTGTCTGTTGTGTGGATATACCTCCATTTATTCATCCTTTTCCCTGTTAATGTGTATTAGGGTCGCTTTCACTTTAAAACTATGCTATTCTGAACATTATCGTAGGTTTCGTTACGTAAAAAGAAATATACATACAAACCATGCAAAGACATACATGCATAGACATAAACATACATTTCTGTTGGATATATACCTAAAAGTGAAATTAATGGACCATAGGTTATGCATATTTTAGGCTTCAACAGATATGGCCAAATAGTTTCCAAATAGATTATCCTAATTTACAATAGCAGTGCGTGTGACTTCCAGTGTTTTCTTGTGCTGTTAAGGCCTAGTTTGGCTTTTGTATCTGGTCTACTTAAGAGATAATGAAACATATCATGGAGTACTTGGGGAACACATAATATATCCAAAGTTATGTTGCAGTTCCCACCTAATTGGTATATTTCCTTCTGGATATCATTAGTATCTTTGGCCACATGATAGAAACGGGAAAGATATGAGATGACTGCATGAAGTTGACACCATGTCTCCTCATCACCAGTGTCTGTGCACCACTTCCTATGAACAAGTCTTTGAGTTTTGTGTGTAATACCTCATGGTATAAAGACAACAGAAAGGCAGCTGTACATCTAGGCATCTGTTGATTTGATTCTCTGGTCAATAGCTAAATCTTTTTTCAGAATATTAAGTCTGGTACATACTTTTTAAATTAATAAATTATTTGATTTGGTCACCAACCATATGTAATTAGGAATGATTGCTTAAGCCGGGCTTGGTGGCTCAGCCTGTAATCCCACGCCTTTGGGAGGCTGAGGTGAGTAGATTACCTGAGCCCGCGGGTTCGAGACCCACCTGGGCAGCGAGACCTCATCTCTACAATAAATCAAAAAATCAGCTGGGCGTGGTAGCACATGCCTGTAGTTCCGGTTACTTGGAAGGCTGAGGCGGAAGGATCACCAGAGCCCAGCAGGTCAAGGTTGCGGTGGCCGAGAGCGGCCACTGCACTCCAGTCTGGATGACAGAGTAAGACTCCAACTCAAAAAAAAAAAAAGAATGATTGTTTAAAGACCACCTCCAGACAGATCACAGTAGGCATGACTTCATCACAAAGAAACACACTGATTGTCAAATAATTGTTTAGGGAACATTTTGTCTAAAGTTATGTAGCTTATTAAAAAGTTTCATCTTTCTACAATTTTAGAAACAAAGTACTTTAGCAAAACTTGCTGAAATAATTGTATTCTATGAGCTTGCTGAGAAATCTAAAGATTCAAACTGAGAAGTTAATGTCTGTTCTATGTCAAAGTGCTGCACTAGGTACCTTGGATCAGTCTGCCATTAGTTGAAGTGTAACACCAGCTCTTTCAAAATGTACATGAGCAACACTGAAAGTCATGCTATGTGGGTGGTAGCTGCTTCTGCTATCTTGGCCAGCTGGCTCAGTGATCATTAGGGTACATTTTTGCATATTTTTCAAGAAAAACAGAATATTCAATAGGACAAAGTCAATTAATGTTATGTCTAATCAAGTCCATGTAAGAGAATTATAAGTATTCATCTCTTTTTTTTTTTGAGTTGGAGTCTCACTCTGTCGCCCAGGCTGGAGCGCAGTGGCACGCTCACTGACATCCCAGCATCGACCTGCTGGGCTCCAGTGATCCTTCCACCTCAGCCTTCCAAGTAGATGGAACTACAGGCATGCGCTACCACACTCAGCTAATTTATTTTATTTTATTTTATCGTAGAGACAAGGCCTTGCCAAGTTTCTGGGGCTGGTCTCCAACCCGCAGGCTCAGGCAGTCCACTGACTTCGGCCTCCCAAAGTGCTGGGAGGACTGGCTGAGCCCCCGAGCCCGGCCTTTATCTTCTTTTTATCCAACCATTCTGTACCTTCGTAATTCTAGGTCAGCATACATTTTTCAAAACATGACGCAATTGTCTAGGAAACAGTGATTAAGATATTACAATCCTTTACTCAAGACAGAGCACTAATATGCTTTGATGACATTAAGAACTAATAAAATACTATTCTTTCTAGAGAACAAGTAGCAGACATTTAACATTTTAATGTGTGTTGTAAACATATTGTATGTTAGGTCTTGTAAAAAAAAAGTCAGACCTTCACAAGATAATGGTATATCATCTTGATATGGTTTTTTTTTATCTGGTTGGCTAGTGAGCTGGGTTCCCTAAGAGTATTGCAGCTCCAGAGCTGAGCTGTGCTGACAGTCCAGGATCTATGTGAAGGCTGAGAAGTAACGGCATCCAGATGGGAACACGATGGCCACCCACATCCCCAGAGAGTTCAGGGACACCAGCAGCCATGGATTTCCCCTTGAGAGTGTTACAGATCTGTCAGCTCCACAGGCCAGCAAGCCAGGCCCCAAGAAGTGTTGACCTGGTATGCCTGCAAGCCAAGGCCCAGAAGCATTACAGTCCCCTCCTTTCCCTTGCTGGTTTCACTCTGAAGTTGATTTCCCTTTCACCTCCACTCTGTGGCCATCGCTGTCTATTTCAGCTCTGACTTGTGCAGCTCTTCGAGGTCATCAGTCTTCAAGTCCAGCTCTGACAGTCTTCAGCAGTTCTTCATTCTGGGTTCTTGTCTCACAACGAAGGTGAATGAGGGATGTGAACAACTGGAAGGTAAGAAAGTAGGTTATTAAAGAAGACAGAAAGGCTCCAGCAGTGGGAGAGGACCTGAAAGAGGTCTACGGTGAGGGAGGAAACCAGATCCTTATATAGTCCTGGGATTGAGCTGATTGGCTGGTATTAGCGGAGAGCTGATTGGTTGGCACTTGCTGAGCTGATTGGTTAGTACTGAGCACTAATCAGCTGGAGGTAGAGGTCGAGTAGTGAACTGATTGGTTGGCACTTAACACCAAACAGCTGGAGGTATTGTGGTGTGTTTTTGAATTCTAGGAAGTGAGTATTTTGTTCTAGCTCAAGGGGCATGCAGGAAGCTTATTGCAGGACCACCCTTAGTTTCTGCCTATGTGTTTTCTAACTGTCTCCTCTCTCTGGAGTTGTGACTAGTGATGACTGATCTGGCTACTTCCTGATGATCATGGGCATTGTATGGGGATGGCAGCTAGGGATACTCCAGAGGGTGATCTAAGAGTCCTCAGAAGTAGGAAGCTTCCATACAGGGTTCCATCTGCATCTCCATCTGGTGTTTGATGGCCTCTAGGCTAGAAGAAATGAATTTTACAAGGAGGTTAACTATGCATGGAACAAACCCAAGCAATAAAACAAAAGGAGCTATCGAAGGAAAAACCTATGTCCGTATATTAGGAATCCCTAGAAAGAATAGAAAGGGTTATAACCAACTAAGTTCTGAGCCCACCTGTTCCCATAAATTATCAATGATTTTAATTTTTTTACGACTTGCAAGTTTTCTTCTACCTGGGTGGAAGTGTTAATCCTGAAACAAGTTTTATTTAATAATGCACATGCTCCTCCATGCTCTGCTGTGAGCATCTCTAATGCTCGATGGTTTTGTAAGACCACAGTAATGTAGTACATTAATAGATGTTTGCTGATTCTCCATAGCAGCTACCGTGACTTTCCACACTTGCTGGACCATGAGATTGAGATTTGATATAGATTTTTCTAACAGGTGTATCCCAACAAACCAAAAGAAACCTCTGTCAATGGAATGTCATAGTTCAGATTTTTGTAGGATTGGGTTGTCCAGGTCATGTCCTCTTAGATTAGGTATATTATAGCTATGCATGTTAGTGCTCGACGGAGGACCTATATCTCTGCAACTGCATTGTTGCTGGAGGGATTGCTCCAGGAAAGATCCTAAATTCAGAACATGCCCAGAGGAAGCCATTTGAGTCTGATTGAAGATCATCACCTGAGGAACAGTGACCACTATTGTGCAAACAGCTTTCCATCTGTAAGGTAGAACCAAGTACAGTCCCTTACCACATAAAAAGTAGTACCCAGTTCCAATTAAGGAAGGTGCTTCAATGGTTCCAAATGGAAAGAACATCCCATTGACTATAGTTTCCTTTGGTTCATTAGGGCCATGGGAACAATAATGAGGAAAATCCTCTTTGAATAAACCTAGCTGTTTCCATTTGATATTCTTCCTAGGGACCATTCCATTGTGTATACGGGTTCCACAGGCATGATGGTTATAGTTATGTGAACAGATTGTGCTCTGGAAAAAGTTTAGTGTGGATATTTCCATGGTGGGAGTCATAATACAAAGTGTTACATATAACCCAGGACTCAATAATTACAGTGTGTTGACAAATTAGGATGAGGTAGCCAAAGGGGCTGTTGATATGATGACAGGTGTTAACACAATTAACTACACCATGACAGTCATATTCATGGTCACATATTCAGGCCAGAATATATGGCGATATTCGGAGATTTGTATGTAGGGAGCTAGGATTCACTCTCCCCATATCTCTTTCCTACAAACTTTCTCTTTCTAACTTTATGAGGATAAGTACTGTTTTTGTAATACAAAGTTTCATTACAGTAGTTGAGGGAAAGCCATCCCACCCAGGATAGCCCAAAGTGTGACCGAAAGCAGAGAGAAGTATTTCCTCACATCTCTGCCTTAACTGAGGCCTTTTCACCTTAGGGAGGTTTCTGGTTGGGTTTCACTTCTTCTTGTAGGGCAGTGAATTCTTACCAGGAACCACCGAAATTTTCTGTCTGCTCGAGAGACAATGATAGATACCAGGGAGAGAGTTAGAGAAGGTCCTTCCTATGGGCATATCCAGTAGTTTGTATAATTACCACACTGTGCCAAGTATATAATGGAGGGACAAAAGGGGTACATAAAAGAATCTAAGACTAGTAATGACAAAAAAGGAAGCAAAATAGATTAGGCATTTTGCTCTTCCTGTGAGGAAAACTTCTAAGCAAGAAAACAATCCCATGTGTGTTTAAGATTAAGGAGTCCTTGTCAAAGGCGCTTAATAGTGCGAATCAAGATGAAAACAAAGGTAGCATTTATAGGTAGAACTATAGGTAGAACTATTTCATGGTCGGTTAATTAATAGCACATATCTTT
Source organism: Carlito syrichta (assembly GCF_000164805.1). NCBI lineage: Eukaryota > Metazoa > Chordata > Mammalia > Primates > Tarsiidae > Carlito > Carlito syrichta. Next base: position 24,552 of record NW_007254978.1, on the reverse strand, counting down.
TATAATCTCTAGTTTGAAGTCTCCAATTTCATCACAATGGTTTCTGAGTGCTCTTCCAGATCAGCAGAGGCAACTTCTCCTGGACTTTGGGCTTTCACTCTAGTACGATGAACCCAAGAGTGTAGTCCAGCAACCCTTACTGCTGAAAGAGTAGAAAGAACAGTGTAGGGTCCTTCCCAATCTGAACCCAAAGAAGTGGATAGAGAGGGAAGTACCTTTACCAGTACCAAATCTCTTGGATTGAACAAAGGTGGCTCTAATTCCTGGGGTTGGGCTTCTGTAAATTGTCTTAATTCTTGTTGAAAGTAGGTCAAGGAAGTAGCATGCTTAGTTAAGTCTAAGGTCTCTTGATCCAGCAAGAGGTCAGTGATTGAGAAAGGCCATCCACATATCATTTCAAAGGGATGTAACTCCAGTTTTGATGGAGTATTCCTAATAGGGCAGGGCAATGGGGAAAAGAATGGACCAGGGAAGATGAGTCTCCTGTGACAGCTTTTTGAGATGCTTTTTGATGATGTCATTCATTTTCTCTACTTTCCCTGAGGATTGTGGTCTTCAAGCACAATGAAGATTATATTGTATACTTAATGCCTTTGAGATTCCCTGGGTGATGGCCATTTTGAATGAGGAACCATTGTCACTCAGGAGGTACTTAGATAATCCAAAGTGAGGAATTATTTCATTGAGCAGTGCTTTTTATCAACTCGGAGCCCTTCTCTGTCCAGCATGAAAATGCTTCTACCCAGTTAGTGAAGGTGTCCACCCATACTAGGAGATACCGTATGCCTGTTATTTTTAGTATATGTGTAAAGTCTATCTACCAGTCCTCTCCTGGCTAACTTCCCTTTCTTTGCATTTTAGGGGGAAGAATTCACCTATTGAAGGGGTTATTTGTGAGGCAAATCTCACAAGCGTTAACAAGACTGTTTCTTGTAGATTTTTACCTGAAAACAGCCTTCAGGTTAGTTGGAAAGCCTTAGCCCTTCTTAGGTGAAAAATCTGATGGAAGGTTTTAAGAACATTCCATTGGCTGGGTTCAGTGGCTCAAGTCTGTAATCCCAGCACTTTGGGAGGCTGAAGTGAGGGGATGGCCTGAGGCCATGGGTTCGAAAGCAGCCTGGGCAACTGGGCGAGACCTCATCTCTACAATAATTCCACAAAATAGCCAGATGTGGTAGCATGTACCTGTAGTTCTGGCTACTTGGAAGGCTGAGGTGGAAAGATCACCAGAGCCCAGCAGGTCGAAGCTGGGGTGGCCATGAGCATGCCACTGCACCTCAGCCTGGGCAACAGAGTGAGACTCCAAATCTAATTAATTAATTAAATTTAAGAAATTTGGTTTCATTTTCTGTCAAAGATTCACCTCTCTAACATGACAAAGACTAAGAGAATAAAGCACTGTAGCAAACAGCCAAAGCACCAAGAAAAAGCAACCTGATGCAGGTTCTCTAGCTGGCTAGATTTGAGAAATTGGACAAGTTCATGAAGGCAGCAGAGCCTTAGGTTTCTCTAAAATGGGGTATTAATATTTACCTCACAAGATATTTTGTAATACAAACGTATGAGAAAATCCCTATAGTCAAAAGAATAACACTTGACCAATCTAAACTTTTGCCTAAAGCCAGGAGTGTCCTCGATAACGCTAGGAAGAGTGGCACCTGCAGGATGAGCACATTCATTCCTGTGACCTGAGAAAGACCCTCCTCAGAAACGGGTGGAGAAAACAGGACTAGCAGTTGAAGTAATGTGAAAATTAAAAACATTGGTCACATTTCAGCTGGAATCTGGCATCTTTTCCAAACTCAACACCTTTTATCTCTCTCTTTACATTCTTTTTTCCTTTAGGAAAAATGCACTTAGCCAAAAAATAGTCTTTTAATTTTTTTATCTCTAGCCTGGACTCAGAAAACTGATGATAAAAAGGAAAATGCTTTTAGACGTGACAGAATAACGTAGTCTTGGTCTGAACAGTCTAATATAATTGAAAGGACACTAAACCAATTTCCACCACCTGAGTTGCTCTATGCCAGTTCTACCTCTGAAAGTTCTGTCATCTTGAGCAGTCAATAAATTTGCTAGGCCTCTACAGCCCAACATGGGCTGGTTATTCTGGCGGGTTTTTCATACTGTGAAAATCAGAAGCATTCTTTCTTCCGTTTTTATCTTACCAAGATACCAACTATGTTTATCTCAATTGATGCAAAAAAAAAGTACTGGCAAAAATCAACATCTATTCATGATAAAAAGAAAAAACTCTCAACTACTGAAAGTGAAGGGATGGAAAAAAATATATCCCAAGCAAATAGAAGCCAAAAGGAGCAAGAGTAATTGTATCTATATTAGATAAAATATACTTTAATTCAAAAGCTATTGAAAAGAGAGACAAGGAGCATTAAAAGGTCCAATTCAGCAAGAGAATATAACGATTATAAATATATATGCATCCGTCCCTCGGCCACCTTAACACATAAAACATATGTTCATAGATCAGAACAGAGACACAGAGTACGATACAATAGTAGTAGATGGCTTCTATACTTCACTTTCAATAATGGACTAAGGATCCAGACAGAAAATCGACATACAAGCATTGAACTTGAAGTGCACTCTAGACCCGATGGACCTAATAGGCATACGCAGCCTTTCATTCCACAGCTGCAGAACACACGTTCTATTCAAATACAAGTGGAACATCCTCCAAAGGGGTCAATATCAAGCCATAAGACAAGTCTTACCAAATTTAAGATGATTTATATTGCATCAAATATGACTTCTGACTGTGATAGCATAAAACTAGAAATCAATAACAGGGAGAACTTCAGAAAATTCAAAGGGAAATTATTTAAAGTTTTGAGACAAATGAAAACGGAAATACGGCCATTGCCTTGCTGAGCTATGGTGTGGTCATGTGTTCTGTGAGATATGGAAAGGTCAAGTTTCCTTAAGCTTTGGCCCTCTCCCCTGCCTTGAGGAGGTGAATCTTCTCTCTCTCTCTCTTTCTCTCTCTCTCTCTCTCTCTCTCTCTCTCTCTCTCTCTCTTTCTCTCTAATTTATTTCTAAATAAGCTATATTTTCTAATTTTAAAAAAAGAAAATGGAAACACAATATATCAAAATCTATGTGATATAGCAAAAGCAGTTCTAAAAGGAAAGTTTGAGGCAATAAATGCCTACATCAAAAAAAAGAAGAAATATCTGAAATAAGCAACCTAATATTTCATTTCAAAGAACTAAAGAAACAAAAACAAACTAAATCCAAAGTTAGTAGAAGGAAGAAAATAATAAATATTGGGACAGAAATAAATGAAACAGAGGCTAGAAAGCAATAGAAAAGATCGACATAATAAAGAGTTGGTTATTTGAACAAAATCAACAAACATTTAACTACACTATTTCAAAAATAACAATTTGTAGATGATTTTTAAAAAAGCAAGAAGACTCAAAATGAGAGATGAAAAGGGAGACATTATAACTGATACCAAAAAAATAAAGGATTATAACAGATTCTTATGATTCTAGGATGCCAATAAATTGAATAATGTAAAAGAAATGGATATATTTTTACTTAAAACCTCCAAGATTGAATTATGAAGAAATAGAAAATCTAAACAGATCAGTAAAAAGCAAAGAGATTGAATCAATAATAAAATGTCTCCCAAAGAAAAGCTCAGGAACAGGCAAATTAACTGCTGAATCCTATCAAGCACTTAAAGAATACTGATAATTCTCAAACTCTTCCAAAAAACTGAAGAAAAGGGAATACTTCCAAACTAATTTTACAAGCCCAGCATTACTCTGATATCAAAACCAGACAAATACACAGAAAAAAAAAGAAAAGAAAGACAGAAAACTACAGGTTGATGTCTCTGATAGACATGGATGAAAAGCTTTCAACAAAATACTAGCCAACAAAATTCAACAACATATTAAAAATATTGTTGACTATGATTAAGTGGGAGTCATCCCAGGTATGTAAGGATGGCTCAACATATGCAAGTCAATAAATATGATCTATCACATTAGCAGAATGAAAACCAAAAATAATATGATTGTTTCAATAGGTGCAAAAAAAAAAAAAAAAAACACCTGACAAAATTCAACATGTCTTCATAGCAAAAAACTCTCAACAAATTAGCTATGGGAGGAGTATACCTCAGCACAATAAAGACTATATATAACAAACTCACAGCTAATATTAGACTGAATAGGGAAAAATTGAAAGATTTTTCTCTAAGTTCTGGAAGAATCCAAAAGTCCCACTCCCACCACATCTATTTACACAGCTGACAAACTCTTATATATAGAAAACTCTAAAGACTCCATCAAAAAACGTTAGAACTAATTAAGAAATTCAATAAAGTTGCAGAATGCAAAATCAGCATATAAAAAACAAGGGTTTTTACACACTATTGTGAACACACTAACCTTGAACTATCTGAAAAAGAAATCGAGACAACAGCTACAAGAAATAAAGTAAAATAAAGTTTTAAAACCTTAGTAATAAATGTAAGCAATAAGGTGAAAAATCTCTACACTGAAAACTATAAAACATTGGTGAAAGAAATTAAAAAGGCACAAATTAATGGAAAGGCATCTGAATTCATAGATTTATAAAACTAATATTGTTAAAATGTTCCCACTACCCAAAGTAATCTACAGATTCAATACAATCTCTATCAAAATACCAACAACATTCTTCACAGAAATAGAAAAACATTCCAAAATGTGTATGGAACTACAAAAGACTTTGAATAGCCAAAACAATCTTAAGCAAAAAGAACAAAGCTGGAGGCATCACACTACCTGTTTTCAAAATACATTGCAAAACTATAGTAAACAAAACAGCATGGTACTAGCTTAAAAACAGACACACAGACAAATGGAACCAAATTGAGAACCCCAAAATTAATCTACACATTTACAACCAACTGACTTTTGACAAATGTGCCTAGAACATACATGGGGGAAAGAATAGTCTCTTCAATAAATGGTTCCTAAAAAACGTAAATGCTTGTCTCTCACCACACACAAAAGTCAACTAACCAAAATAGATTAAAAATTCAAATCTAAGACCCAAAACTATGAGGCAAATAGAAGGCAACATAGGAGAAATGCTTTGTAACATTGATCTGGGCAGTAATTTTCTGAATATGGTCTCAAATGCACAGGTAATGAAGCAAACATAGGCAAAAAGAGATTACAGTAAACTAAAAAGCTTTTGCACAGCAAAGAAAACAACTAAAATAGTGAAATAACCTACAGAGTGGGCAAAAATATTTGCAAACTATACTTGCAAAAAGGGTTAATATCCAAAACATATAAGTACCTCAAACAAATCAATAGCAGAAAACAACTTAATTAAAAATTTGACAAAAGACCTGAATAACCATTTCTCAAAGAAGACATACAGACCAATATGTATTTTTTTTAAAGTTTCACATCATTAACCAAAATGTAAACCAGCCACATGAGATATCACTTACTTTTATTATAATAATTATAAAAAAGACAAGCGATAACAAATGTTGGCAAGAATGTAGTAGCCACAATATGTAATCAACCAAAACTGTCTATTAACAAATAAATGGAAATAAGAGCAAAATGGCAATGGAACTGGTTGGAGCATGAGAGTCTCTGCAAAAGCAAGTGTTCATAAAAACTGTGTGCATGAGTGGATGTATGTCGGTGGGTGAATGAAAGTCTGTCTGAGGGGAGACTTGGGTTCAAGTATGCAGGGCTCTCTGCTGGAGGTGACTGCAACCCATCACTGCCCTGAGATTGGAGTCCCTGGCATGCAGGATTGTCTGCCATTCCGAGGGGTCTCTTGAGAGGATGCAGCAGAGAACAGTTGTTCCTCAGCACCTGGCACATGGTTCACACCATCACCTGTGGCAGCAAGCTGGACACTAGCAGTAGGAACTGTGGAGAAGGCACAGTGAGAAAATCTGGAACTAAGCATGGCTGCTGGCGAGGAGATGTCAACCACCACCATTTTCTCTTCCCTGCATTTCCCTGCTCAGCTCTGTCCAGCCTCCAACCTGAGATCCAGAGGCTATCTCCACATCCCTCTGGGACTGACCTTTGGACTCAGAGATACAGACACCTCCTTCTGATGTTGGAACAGACACAGACACATCTGATGTGAGTGGGAGACTTGATTGCAGTGTCAGCAGTAGAAGAGTTGAGTGTACCCAAATTTGATTCACCTTCCTCCCACAGCAATCCATGAGGCATGTGACCCACATTGAGAGTAACCCTATCTGCCTGCACTGAGAGCAGAAGGAATGGACTAGAGACCAGAACTGCTCTCTAACATGGTGGCCCCCAAAAGCAGCAGCCAAAAGTGGCAGCAGTGTTTGGGAAAGGAACTTGAAGTTCCAGAAATGCTCACAGCATGAACTCTTTTTTATCTCGCTCTCTCTCTCTCTTTATTTCTGTTTTTGTTCACATTTTTATACTTGCTTTGCTTTTGCTATTTTATGGGGGGTTTTTTTAGATTGTCTGTTTGAGTATAGGTTTTTTTAGTTTCGTTTTTTTTTTTTTTTTGAGTTGGAGTCTCACTCTGTCGCCCAGACTGTAGTGCAGTGGCCGCTGCCGGCCACCACAGCCTCAACCTGCTGGGCTCTGGTGATCCTTCCTCCTCAGCCTTCCGAATAGCCAGAATTACAGGCGTGCACTACCACCCCAAGCTAATTTTTTGATTTTATTGTAGAGATGAGGTCTCGCCTGCCCAGGCAAGTCTCGAACCCATGGGCTCAGGCAATCCACTCACCTCAGCCTTCCAAAGGCACGGGATTACAGGCTGAGCCACCAAGCCTGGCTGAGTATGGGTATTTTTGAGAGCAAGTTTTTTTTGTTTTGTTTTCAGTCTTTGTCTGTCTTTCTCTGTCTTTGTTTGTTTCTTTGTTTATTCATTAGTTGGTTCACCTGTCTGTTTTCCCTATTCTTCTTCACTCTTCACCTTCCTTTCATCTCTCTCCTTTCTTTTTCCATTCTTTTCCTCTATCTTATCTCATTTTGCTTCCAGGGCTCAAACATACACCTTCACTGTATGCACAGATTGTACAGTGGTGGAAAGTGGGTTCCAGAGGTCCCCAGCAGACACTAGGATTTGCAGATAGCTCCTGAACCACAGTTCCTCACTTATCCAATCTCAAAACTACAAAAAGCACAGTCACCTGCCCAACCCAGTCCAGCTTAAAATTGAACATATCCAGAGGATCTACATAAGGAAGAATAGGAAATTGAGCAAATGGCAGTAAAATCTATCCCCACTATTACTGAATAACAGAATTAAGGAAGGGTGAGGAAAACGTTTACAATGAAGAAGAACCAAAGGAAGAATACAGTTCTCATGCAGACCTATGGGAAGACGGCAACTGAGAACACAGACTTCAGCAGTTAATCAATGAAGAGTCCCTAAAATGACTGATCTCAAACCACAAACCCAGATACCAAGATATTATTAGAGAGGATAAAAAGAAATGAGGAGAGACAAGAAGAAAGAATGATGGTATTGATAACTGAGATGACATAAATGAAGAATACAGTGAGTGAAATAAATAGCAAACTGATAAGCATGGAAAGCAGAATTAACCAAGTAGAAGAATCTCAGAGCTTGTGGATCAGAATATGGAGCTAACCCATACTGCTAAAAACACAGAAAAGAAGGTCAAAGAGATGGAACTAAGCCTCCAAGAGATGAGTGATAATATCAAGAGACCAAACCTAAGATTAATTGGAATCTCTGAGGAAAATAGAAAGACAGAGACCACCATGGAAAAATCATTCCATAAAATTATCCAAGAAAACTTCCCTCATCTCATCAGAGACATAACCATTCAAAACACAAGACATTCAGAGAATCCCTGCAAGATATCAAATGAGAAGACCAACTCTTAGACACATAGTAATTCACTTACACAAAATAAGTATAAAAGAAAATATTCTAAAGGCAGCAAGAGGAAAAAGTCAGACCACCTACGGGGAAAGACCAATTTGAATAGCAGCAGACTTATCTATGGAAACAATTCAGGCTAGAAGAGACTGAAGTCCAATTTTCAAAGTTCTCAAAGATAAATAACTTCAAGCAAAAATTTCCTACTCAGTTAAGCTAAGTTTCATCACTGATGGAGAATTAAAATCCTTCCCAGACATTCAATCCCTAAGAGTTTATACTGCCTCCAAACTAGCACTACAAGAAACACTTGAGAAAGAATTAAACACAGAAGAATAAAAAGAACACTGGCACACTTTTCAAGAATGCAGGAAAAAGATTGAAAGCACACATAAATCAACCCAAAAAATCAAAAGAAAGCCAACAAACAAATAAACAAACAACAACACAAACTCTATAAGAACCTCAGGAATAAACTCTCACATCTCAATAATTAAACTGAATGTGCATGGACTAAACGCACCACTAAAAAGACACAGAATGGCAAATTGGATAAAAAATCATGATGCAACAATATACTGTCTCCAGGAGACTCTTTTCACCAGAAAGAACACATAGAGACTCAAAGTAAGAGGATAGAAAACAAATTTTCAGTCAAATAGAGCATAACAGAAAGTGGGAGTTGTAATCTTAATATCAGACAAAATACGCTTTAAGCTATAAAAATTTAAAAAGATATAGAAAGTCCCTATATAATGATGAAAGATTAAAGCCATCAACAAGAAATATCCATCCTAAACATATATACACCCAACATAGAAGAACCAACTTTCATAAAGCAGCTTTTAGGAAAACTAAAAAAGATATTGAGCTTTGCACTATCATAGCTAAGGACTTTAGATACCTCACTAAAAACCCTAGAAAGATCAACGAGGCAAAAAAATCATCAAGGACTCCAGAACCTCAACTTGACGCTTGACCAAATGGACTTAATAGATTCCTACAGGCCAGGCTCAGTGGCTGTAGTCCCAGCATTTTAAGAGACTGAGTCTAGTGGATTGCTTGAACCCATGAGTTCGAGACCAGCCCGGGCAAATTGGCAAGACTTTGTCTCTACAATAAATCAAAAATTAGCCAGGCGTGGTAGCGCATGCCTTTAGTTTCAGCTACTTGAAAGGCTGAGGAGGTAGGCTCACTGGAGCACAGCAAGTTGAAGCTGGAGTGGCCGTGAGTGTGCCACTGCACTCCTGCCTGGGCGATGGAGTGAGACCTCCACTTAAAAACATCATGCTATACATGATAAACACATGTGATCTTATATTCCAAATACAAATAAATTTCCAAAAACGAAACTTCTCAACACAACTAGGTATAGAAAGAATGCATCTCAGCATAATAAAGGCCATATGTGACAAGCCAACAGCTAGCATCATACTCAGTGGTGAAAAATGGAAAGATCAGGAATAAGACAAGGATGCCTCCACCACTAACACTTCTGTTTATCACAGTACTGGTAGTCCTTTATAGAGTCATTAGGAAAGACAAAGAGAGAAAGACAGAGAGAAAGATTGAAGAGAGAGGAGAAAGGGAGGAAGGAAGGGAGAGAGAAAGAAAGAATAGGCATCCAAATTGAAAATAAAAGTTAATTTATGTCTGTTTCCAGATAATATGATCTTATATATGGGAAACACTTAAAACTTCACCAAAAAACTGGTTTTGGACAAAAAAAAAAAAAATGAATGTACACAGATCAATTGCTTTTGTCTGCAGCAAAAATAAGCTATTCAAAAATAAATTAAGAAAACAATCCCATTTATAATATAGTCAAAAATAGTTAGGAATATTTTTAATCAAGGAGTTGAAAGATCTGTATAATGAAAGCTATAAAGCATTATTAAAAGGAACTAAATAAGACACAAACAAATAGAAAAATATTCCATGCTTGTGTGGAAGAATTAATAGTGTCAAAATATCTATACTACCCTAAGGCACCTACAGATTTAATCTAATCTCCAACTAATAGCGTTTTTCACAAAAACAGAAAAAACGATCCTAAAATTCATATGAAACTCCAAAAGACTCCAGTTAAGTCAATCAAACAAAAAACAAACAAACAAACAAAAACCAAGACATCACACTTCCTGATTTCAAAATATACTTCTAAGCTATGGTAAGTAAGACCTCTTTAAGAAATGATACTGGGAAAACTGATTACCCACATGAAAAAGAATAAAAATAGATCCAGGTCTTACATCATTTGCAAAAGTTAACTCAAAATGGATTAAATACTTAAAAGTAATCTCTGAAAATCTAAAACTCCTAAGAGAAAACATAGGGAAAAATTAGTTTGACACTGGTCTTGGCAATGATTATTTGGATTTGGCTGCCAAAAACTCAGGCAGCAAAAGCAAAATAAACAAATGGGACTACATCCAACTAAAAAGCTCCTGTACAGCAAAGGAAACAATCAACAAAATAAAAAGGCAACCTATGGAATAAGATAAAATATTTGCAAACCATACAACTGATAAGGGGGCAATAACCAGAACATATAAGGAATTCCTACAACTCAATAACAGAATAGCAAATAACCCAATTAAAAAATGAGGAAAGAACCTTCTCAAGAAAAGACATACAAATGGTTAACAGGCTCATACAAAAAATGAGCCTGTTAACATTACTAAGTCTAAGAAAACTGCAAATCAAAACCACAATGAGATATCACCTTATGTCTGTTAGAATGATTATTATTTTTAAAAAATGAAAGGTAAGTGTTAACAAAATTGTAGAAAATATATACTGTTGATTAAAATGTAAATTGTCTAGCCATTATGGAACACAGATGGAGGGTCCTCAAAAAATTAAAAATAAACTACCACATGATACAGCAATCCCACTACTGGGTTTACATCCCAAGGAAATAAAGTCAGTATCTCAAAGAGGTATCTATAATTCCATGCTCATTGCAGTATTATTTACAATAGCCAAGATATGAAAACATCAATGATCATCAGTGAATGAACGGATACAGAGAAGGTGTTCACATTCACACACTTCAATATGATTCAGCCATTAGAAAAATTCTGCCCTTTAAGACAGCATGAATGAATCTGTAAGACCCTGTGCTAAGTGAAATACACCAGACACAGAGAGACAAATACTGTGTGATCGCACTTATGTATGAAATCTGAAAGAGTAAAACTTAGAGGACAGAAGGATGGGGACCAGGGTCTGCGAAAGTGAAGGAAATGAGAAGATATTGGTCAGAGTGTAGAAAGTTCGCCATGAGACCAATAATTTCTGGAGATCTAATGTACAGCAATGTAGTGTACACTATGTGAAGCAGTGGACATGTTAATTATCTTGATTGTGGCAACCATTGTCTCTCTCTGTGTGTGTGTGTGTGTGTGTGTGTGTGTGTGTGTGTGTATTTCAGGTTTGTAATGCTGTGTAATTTTTATTTGTCACTCAAATCTCCATACGGCTATAAAAAGGAAACTACCAAATCATTCGCAGCAACCTGGATGAAATTAGAGTCTGTAATACTGAGTGATCTCACACAGAAACAAAGAACTGAGTATCACATGTTCTCACTCAGAAGTGGACCTTGGAATAACTATGTAATACTATAGGAAAAGGATTGACAGCAGTGGGAGGGAGAGAGGGTGGGGAAATGGGATTGACAGCAGTCGAGATTTGCCTCCCGGGGGGACACACTTCATCAACAAGGGTACCTACACAATGAATATTTGTATACCTAACCCTGAATTATACCTCACAATTTTAAAATAAAATAATTTTTTTTAAAAAATTTAAAAATTGAAAGAGGAAAAAACCAAAAAAATGCAGACAATCTTAAAAATATATATAAATATTTTTTAAAAGCTCATCTGTTTTTGAAGATGCCTTGAAGAAATCAACAGACAAATACTTTTGAAGACCACACACAACCCCTACACACAGAAATCGCATGTGTCTTCAGGCATCAAGTATCTAATTAGCAGATCTGGGGATCTGTCTTGTTAGGTAAAGAACTTTCCCCTGAAAGAGACTACTGTCTTCAGGCCCTGGAAATTCAAACACTTACTCTGCTTTTAAGATGGCAAGTCAACTCAATTTGCAAAATCAGATGTATTCACACATCCATTTTATAACTCTTCTTTCAGGGATGCTCTACAAGAAAAAAATTGCACGCACTTTGTAACCTTTGTCTAATCTTCTTTACTCTTATCTAAGCTAGGAATTAGAGTCACCGATAACTTTAGAATTAAGGATGAAGGGAAATAGACAAGTTATAAGTTCCATAAACTTTTCTTTGTGGTAATTTGTCCTTTTATCATCCCCCCCCCCACCTTTCTATATAGTAGGTAGAAAAAAGATATCTCTATTTTTAAAATGGATTTAAAGAGGCAGAGAAAGGTAAAGCCGCAAGCACTGTTTTCACCAGTTACTTTGAAACTCACCGCGTCATAAAGCTAGAAAAATTCTCGTCTTCTTTCTGAATACAAACAAGACCTACATCGTTCATTTATCTAAAAAATGGATGCCCTAAAGATGGCTATTTCACAAGCACAAATGTTTTCTACTTGAGATTTTTCATTCTCTACCAATGTTTATTGATTATTATATAAACCTAGTACCAATCCATATTGATGCCATGTGTAACAGAATACCTAAAAGAACAACAATAGTATCTTGTAGTTACAAGATAACTACAAGATATCTTTCTGAGCTGTTCTATCTTAAAACTGGACCTGTAGAGAACACTGCCAAAAAAAAAAAAAACTCAGCTAAGCAGTCAAGAAGGTTTATCATTTTATTTCATTTACATGTACATGCATTCATCACTTATCAGGAAGAATTAAAAGTTCAGTCATGGAGACTGGGCACTTTGCCAAGCAGTAGACACAAGATGATTAATAAAAAGTCTTTAGCCTCATGAAATGTTCAGTCAGCTTCACAGGCATTCTGTCTTAGCTTATTTACTTTTCTTTTGCATACAATTCTAACATACCTATATATCTAGATGCCAGGCGTATATAAGAACAGAAAAGTCAAGTTACAAGAGAAAAGGATTACCAGAAAGTACAATAAGGACAGGACAAAGGGAAGACCTCACAGGGAAAAAGAGAGAAAAACTGACTTGGTTCCATTTATTCATCAATACCTATTGGTTACGTATTACATGCCGCCACTGCTCTAGGAAATGAGGACAATCATTGAATTAAAGAAACAAAATTCCCGATTCTCATGGGCTTAATTCTGGTGGCACGTGAACAATGATCAAAAAACACCTGGACATAGTTAATAGGGTGAAGATGTGTAAGTGATGATTCCTGTTGTTACAGCAGCTAATCCTTTCCTCACACCACATACCAGGCATTGTTGCAAGCATTTTCTCTATGCTAAATTGTTCTGTTCACAGCGTAGCCCTCTGAGATGCAAAGGAGTATTTTTGTCTATCCTGCAAAAGAGGAAATCGAGAAATTTCTCCAGAGGAACACATTTTCTTATGCGTGTACGCAATGTACAAATGTCTGCACTGCTCTGGTTGAAGCCACAGTGAGTATCCTGCCCACATCCAACCCCTACTTCACATTCCGAATTGCCCTTGGAGAATCTCCAAGGGAAAGGGTCCCAAGATTTGCATAAAATACTTTTAAAAAGCACAGACTGAGGAAAGCTCACTTCTTGTGAGGCTAAATAAATATAATGACACCTGCTCTAAAAAGCTAGGGGTACTTTGCATAGATCCTTTTATCTTTCCCTCCATCTTTCTATAAAGTAAGTAGGAAAACGGTATCTCTATTTTTTAAATGGGCTTAAAGAGACAGAAAAAAATAAGGCTACAAGCACTGTTTTCACCAGTTACTTTGAGACTCATCAAGTCATAAAACTAGAAAAGTTCTAGTCTTCTTTCTGAATTCAAACAGGACCTACATCGTTCATTTATCTAAAAAATGGATGCCCTAAAGATGGCTATTTCACAGCACAAATGTTTTCTACTTGGGATTTTTCTTTCTCTAACCAATATTTACTGATTATTATATAAGCCTAGTATCAATATTTATTGATATTATGCAAACCTATCACCAAACTGGGAGCAAAGAGCACAGAGAAGCCTGTGACACGTAAGACTGAGGTTAACATCTAGTCAAAGGGAAAGAATATAAATATTAATTTTGAAGTATTGCATATCCAGGGTAGTGTGTTTGTATCTGGATTAGGAGGGGTAAGTGGATGGGTGAATGGGTGAGTAGATGAAGGGTGGAAAGCAAAGTGGATGAATGACACATTGATAACCAATGGAGGAGAAAGAAGGGATGGATACATAGACATAGACTATCAAATAAATAGTAATGAAGATATGAGTCTATTTGTGTACAAGCAGTCCGGTATCACTGAGGTTTATGAAATGATGCTTGCTATCTAAGTGTCGAGGAAGGCCAGAAAACGAGTGCTGGACATTTTTAAATGTTTTCTCTATGTCTAATACTAAAGGAATACATTCTTCAATGTCTCTAGATTATCCATCAAAGAAAATCATTATTCATAAATCCAAATCCAATAGATAATGACCTAAGAAAGGGGTTGGAGTTAAGTCTTTGAAGATAAATTGCTTTGGAAAGTAGAAAGGAAAAAAAATCCAACATATAGGAGGAAGCATTACCAGAGGAAGAAATATAGCACATCTGTATGCTAGAAATAAATCCATGTGTTTGACACAGAAGGAGGACACTGGGAAGAGGCAAGAGTTGGAGTTGGAAGGAAAGACCAGGGCCAACAGCAGAGCACCTGCGAGCCAGGGTTGGCCTTACAGTGTCTTCTGTATGCACGGTAGAGGCATTATGGGTCTTTGTTTATCTGGGCTTTGGTTTTTTAGAAATTTTGTTTGGTTTATTTTTAATCAGAAAAAAATGCATGCCAACTGCTATCTTGGGAAGATTAGTCTATAAGATAAAGGTATGATTAATTCAGGAAATCAGTCTATATATTTGCTTTCTCTTTATATTTGCTACCAAAGACTACAACAGTTCTCCTGCTCAAACATTCCCTTCTTAGAAAGACCTTCAATTACCAAGCAACCTGAAATAGACCCACCTCAGTATATACCCCCCAAACCATAATTTGTTTCACTCTTCTGTATTTATTCACGTAGCAGTGTGTCTACCTGACATAAATACATGTACTCACTTTATGCCTGTTTATTTTCTATGTCCCACTAGATTATATGCTCCCGAAGGCCAGAGAATTTAACTTTTCACTGCTCTGTTTCTAGTGATTAGAATAGTTATGGACACATAGCAGGCACTCAGTAAACATTTGTTTTGAAAGAATAAGTTTAATCAGTAAACAATTGTTTTATTGAAAATTTGCAAATCTGTAAATTCATTTAGAGTGCATGTATGAGTTTATAAATCATTGAATATTATCTTGGAAATTACATTCCTTAGCTGGGCATGGTGACACATACCTGTAGTCTCAGCTTCTCAGAAGGCTGAGACAGGAGGAACCCTTGAGCCCAAAACTTTGAGGCCAACCTGGGTAACTAAATAATGTCTCAAAGAAAAAAATTACATCATTTAGTTAATTATTTGGCACATATTTGACATTTTAATCTGTCTGAATTTTCTTACAAAGCACATGAACGGAATTATAACATAGCCAACAACTTTCTGTGGTAATAAGTTGTAAAACTCATAGAAAATTCACTGTGGCTCTAATGCTTGATTGAATGTTATCACAGATGCCAAAGAAAAACATAAATTGAAACTTATATGCTGATATTAAAATTGCATTTTTAGGAAGTAGTTAATAAAATGTAAAATGTATTTATTATCTCATATTATTTATGATTCCAAAAGAGGAAATGTCTATGACACAAAATTAAATAACAGACACAAGCCACTTAACTGTGTATGTAGTATGATCTCTTTTTAGTCTGAAACAAATATAAATAGCCAGGCTCAGTGGCTCACCCTGTAATCCCGCACCTTGGGAGGCTGAGGTGAGTGGATTGCCTGAGCCCGAGGGTTCGAGACCCACCTGGGCAACTTGGTGAGACCTCATCTCTACAATAAATAAAAAAAATTAGCCAGGCGTGGTAACGTATGCCTGTAATTCTAGCTACTTGGAAGGCTGAGGCGGAAGGATGGCCAGAGCCCAGCAGATGGAGGCTGCGATGGCCACTGCACTCCAGCCTGGGCAACAGAGTGAGACTCCAACTCAAAAAAAAAAGTGTATATATATATATATAAATGTATGTAAGTGCATGTACGTGTGTGTGTGTGTGTGTGTGTGTGTGTGTGTGTGTGTGTGTGTGTGTGTGTGTGTGTGTGTGTGTGTGTGTGTGTAATAAACAGTATGAAAAAATAACCAAAAATGCATCAAGCCACAATTTATCCCTGGGTACTAGATTTTGGATAATTTTATTTCTTCTTTAGGATTTTACATTTATAAAATTTTTAATAATATATATTAATAATTATCTTTAAATAAGCCAATACTATCATAAGTAAAAAGAATTGATTTTTTTAAACTTGCTCTGACAAGTTGTCATGTAGTCACATATTGAAAAATAGACAAAGCCAAGTAAGTTAAAGAATAAAAAACTCAACTGCTGACAATTTTAAACATATTTGCTATTTTAAAAGTATTAAGAAATAACAAAGGATTTTATAAACAATCAATGGTATTTAAATTCATGAAACTCTAATCTCAGACCTGGGCAAAAGACAAAGGATACGGAGTGTAGGTTTTAAATCCACAAACACCTAAAAGAAAAGAAGCCACAGTGGCTTCTCTCTGAGTGCTAACAGGATTTGGATACATTTTATATTAAGTTGAAACCTGGCTCTAAGCTTTCCTCATCTAGGTTTCCCACATGGAATAGCAAATTTTCTGGCAAGGAGAAGATAATCAATCAAAAGTCCGTCCAACTGGTTTGTTTAAACCCGGTCTATCAGTTCCAGTATATTGTGAAAATATTCATCCTCTAGGACTTCCAGAGAAAACAGAGTACTGGCTGTCCTCAGTCCACATTTCTCTCTTTCTTCAGAATCCAAGTGTCGGTTCACTGGCACAGAATTCCACATGGATTGTGTAACTGTCACATCACTCCCAAGAAGACAAAACATCAAGGGGAAAAGCAGTAAGTTGCAAAACCAACCATTTTTATATTTAGGATCAAAGTCTATCTGGGAAATTCTTACTCCCCTAATACTAATAACATCTCTAGGTATGCTAGACCAGGTGACAGGTTAACAGAAGCAGAAACGCAAATCTCTTTCAGTGCTGTAACTTGCTAAGACACTGTAAAGTTTTTGATGGTACTTCATCAAAATCCCTTTTCAAATACAATTTAAAACAAACATATACATAAACAGGTAAGCATTTCTTGTGAAGGTGAAAAAAATGTCTTTTAAAAGCATTGTAGAGCTTATTGTTCATTCAACTAAGAAAGTTCAGGAATAATCTCTCTGTATATACAACTGCCCTGTCCTCTGTGCCCCATCAATGCAGCTTCTCCGATTTCAATATTGAAGCAAGGACATTCTGTTAATTCACGACGATGTCTGTTGTCTTTTAACAGAAGGAAACTTCAGAATCATCCTTCCCCAGCCACGTTGAGATCCGATCAGCACAGAACTGAATACTGTTTTGGCTGTGATTTTATCTTTGAGTCTGGAAATGACTCTCAAATGCAAACACATCAAAACTATACACATTCTGGCGACCTGGCCCCACATTTAATTTTTAATATATGTGCTGCCAAAGTGAGCACAGCATATTTGATTTTTATAGTAGAAAAGGATTGCTTCAAACTTTAGAATAGCACTCAGGCAGAAGCAACCCTCTCCCTAAGGGGACAGATTTTTGGTTATTCAGTTTAATCACTGGTATTACATTTTTATGGCAATTTTTTCTGGGGTGCCACTGCATTGATCTGGATCAACGAATGTCAAAATTTGGGTCATCTAAATTCACATTAAAAAGAAGTTATTCTCTCTCTCTTTCTCTCTCTGTCTTCCCTTTCACCCCATCTCCCTTATGAAAGATGATTCTTGTAGTATATGGGCACTGGGCTGGTATCCCGGAGTGATCTCAATTCTCCTCTTCAACCAAACTTTGTTGTAAATCCATAAATGTACTTCTGTATTTTGATTTTTTCCAAATGTTTCCTAACTTCAAGTAACATGATTTGGCTTCTTTATTCTTATAAATATCCTAAATTACCTACTTCTTTATGCTTTACGCCATGTGGTGTCTTTCTTTAATTTTATTTTTATTAATACATATTATTTATTCATATTTATGGGACACGTGATATTTTGTTATATGCATAGAATACCGATCAATCAGGATATTTAGGACATTCATTACCTCAAGCATTTTTCATTTCTATGTGCTGGGAACATTTTAAGTCCTCTCTTCCAGCTGTTCTGAAATACAGAGTACATTGTTATAGAGCTATAGTCACCCTACTCTGCTATCAAACATTAGAATTTATTCCTTCTGTCTAACTGTCTGTTTGTACTTATCAGCCAGTCTCTCTTCATTCCTCCATCCCACACACCCTTGCACCATTCTCAGTCTTTGGTATCTATCATTCTTTTCTCTACCTTCATGAAATCAACTTTTTATTAGCACCCACATATGAGTGACAACATAAGATATTTGTGTTTCACTGCGTGGCTTATTTCATTAGCATAATGACCTCCGATTCCATCCCTGTTGCTGCACAATACACGATCTTATTTTTATGACTGACAAATATTCTATTATGCATAGACAAAACCTTTTATGTATCCATTCAGCCACTGATAGACTTTTAGTTGATTTCATATCCTGGCTATTGTGAATAGCAATGTTATAATCATTTGAATGCACGTATTCCTTGATGTACTAATTTCTTTTTTCTTTGGTTAAATACCTAGTAGTGGAATTGCTAGACCAAATGGTAGTTCTGGTTTTTTGGGGGTTTTTTTGAGAAACCTCCATACTGTTCTTCATAGAGATTGTATTTATTTATATTCCTACCAACAATATATGAAAGTTATTTTTTCTTTACATATTGTCAGTATTTTTTTGTTGTTGTCTGTTTGATAATAACTACTCTAACTGGGGTGAGATAATAACTCAGTATGGTTTTAATTTACATTTCCCTGATGATTAGTGATATTGAACTTTTTTTCACATAGCTATTGGTCATCTGTATGTCTTTTTTTGAGAAATGTCTGTTCATGCTTTGTCCTCTTTTTAATGGAATGACTTGTTTTGGGTTTTTGTTTTGTTGTTGCTGTTGTTAACTAGTTTGAGTGTCTTATATATTCTAACTAATAGTCCCTTGTTGGATAAATAGTTTGCAAATATTTTATCCCATTCAACAGGTTGTCTCTTTACTCTGTTGATTATTTTCTTTGCTGTACAGAAGCTTTTTGGTTTAACATAATCCCATTAACTAACATATTGAATGGGGAAAAGCTGAAAGTCTTTCTTCTAATAACTGGAATATGCAAATATCCCCACTTTCACCACCCTATTCAACATAGTACTGGAAGGCATATCCAGAGCAATCAGATAAAAATAAATAAATAAAAGGCATCCAGGAGACGGGGCAAGATGGCGACGGCATAGCCCTGTGTCTCTCTCTCACCTGATAGTTGGGACCAAGACTGCAAACTGCTGAATAGAC